>NC_138749.1:29354129-29381629 GCF_965113315.1 Podarcis vaucheri
TACAAATAAAATGATGTATGTATGTAGTTAACAGCCTGTTGTGGGGCTATGTGACACTAGTATCCTGAGAAAGGGGCTTCTTGGGGGAAGGGACCTGGACAGCAAGAGCTCTGCCAATGATCTTGCCACAGGTTGTTAATAAATTTTTATTTTCAAAAATGACAAAATATCTGACTATTATATCCAAGGTAAGTTTGCTAGTTCCCCTGAACCATTAAAAAGTTTGGGGAAACAATCAGCAAGCAACAAGGGAAGAATGAATCTTTCACTTCGGTTTCTCTCAATTTCTTATTTTTCCAGCCTTAATTCAGTTTATCACATTTCTTCACCGTGATTTTTTTTTTAAGCCATTAAAAATCATTAGCATTTTTGTGTACATTTCTCCTTATACATTTTTGTATGAAATTTTCCCTAATAATGTACTTTTGTATTATATTTTCACTGAAATATGCATTTGCATGCTCACTTTCCCCTAATATACACTTTCTTTGAGAAGTACTTATTTCAAAGGAAAGCTATGTTTTGGTTATCATATTGTTTGGGAAAGTGCAAGTTAGGTAGATTTACAATTTTAAAATGCTGAACTGAAGCAGAGTTCTCCCCCATCCCTACAAGCAATATGAAATCTCTTCCACCACCGCCTCCACCCCCACCCCCCAATTTGGGAACCAAAGGGCTTACTGATTGCTTCACTAGCACAATGTCACACAAGTCATTACACCAATACTGCAGGAATTGTTGCTTAGCTTCTATATAACAGGAAAAAATTGTGGGAAACTGCAGTCAAATATAACTATGCATAGATGCTACTCAGTGCATGAAGGGCTTAGGACCAGAGAGGTCTGTTGCTAGACCTAGCAGGACCAGTGCTCAGCGATGATGGGAGTTACAGTCCAATAACAGCTGGAGGCCTAAGTTTGAGAAACATTACACTAGACTCAGCTAGGTCACACACCCTTACCTCTGTGAGGAAATTAAGCTGCTTCACTTCCTTTCTCTCACTCTCTTCTCACCATGTGATCCATCAGGACAAATGTGTCTGAACTTGCTCAAAGTTTAGACCACATGTTTGAACTTTGTGTACTGTGTAATTTGTACCCAAGAATAATCTACTTGTGTTCTTCTTGCTGCTGCATAGAACAATGAATGAATCAGACCTTTGGATTTAGTAAGTAAAGCTTTAAAATTTACTTAATAGTATGTAGTCTGTTCATTGCAAGAGCTCTAAGCAGAATAAACAGGATATACAAAAGGGTTTGACAAGCTATATTCCATGCAATGCTGCTAGTTAACTCTGAAAGTGTTTTTAACTCTGCTGGGGGCTCTCTCATGCTGAAGAGTGTGAAAAGCCCTATGTTTTGAATCTAGGTGCCCAATCAATTCTTTTTGTTAATTCTACATGTGGGTCAGATCTATTTTCCACTTCCACAGACCAGTCCCACTGATATCAAGGAATTATAGCTGTAGTCTACCTAACTCATAGAACCTTATTTCAAAAAATCTTTGTTTTTCCTTTGACATTATAACCAAGTTTGTCCATACCAGTGCTCCTCCTGGTGTTTAAAGATATATCTGTATAACTAAAGTGAATGGGAATCACCACTTTAAACTAAAGGGTTTGGTGTGACTTTCATTATATTACTTTATAAACAATATGCAATACGATTTGGTGTTCCATGTAGTTGGACGTCTACATGCAACAAATCTCTCAGCCTGTTTTTCTAAGTAGAAGCAGCTTCAAGTGGTTGAAGCAGAGAAAAAGCAGGTACGGAAAGAGAAAAGGAAAGTAATTTTTTCTGCCCAATGTTCCTCTACTCCAAATCGCCACCATGGATTTGGAGAGGAGAGATAAAACAGCTGAAGGTGTGACTTGGAGCAGAGAAGTAGTGGGTTGGGAAAGGTTAAGTGCCCCCTCTCCCCCGACACTTCTACTCTCTAAACATCCCCCTCCCAAAGCTATCTTTGCTTAGAAAAAGGGATCCTTGCACATATCTGTAATGTGTATTTAGGCCTTGAGACTGCAGGGTTTCCTGCTAACTATAATGCTTTTACACCTTGCAGGGATCAGCCTGTGAATCCTGCTGCAATTACTTTCTAAAAAGAGAGGTGTCGGGGCTCAAATATGCTTGGAAGCCACATCCTCAAAACTAAAAATGCTACCTTCAAACCCATATATGTAGGACGTAGCTCTAGTTACTCTGTGATGAAAGAGAAAATCACTCTGCACTTTCACAGTGGCACCCTTCTTTATATTTCACATGGTCAAGGACTGAGATCCTGGCATTCTTAGCATGTGGCTACTGGGATATACACTTCTGGTGTGGATGCTAACACTACAGCACATCACCTGCAGCCATGGAAAACTACTCAAAAGACAAGAGGCTGGTCCTCCAGCACAGAAGAACATCCACATCCCTGCAAACAGAACAATGGATCTTAAACTACTACAGAAGTAGCCTTTAACAGGTGGGCAAAACCAGACCATCTCCAGATTCCTGACACTTTATGAAGCCACCCTGTGCCTACTGCTCCCTCCCCTTCTCTTTACCGCCTTTTTTTGGGCAGCACCTGAATGGATGAAATAAATAAGCATACTGAGGTGTGTAGAGGTACAAATCAGGTTGTAAGAAGAAAATGTAAGTGTCATTAAAAGCTTTGAAATCTTTAATATAAAGAAGAAGCCTCAGGGGAAACCCTCCCTGGAGAGCTGCTGCTCCATATACTGAGATGTGGCAGATGGAGATTTTAAACTAGAGCTATCCATGTATTTTTAACTCAAACCTACAAGGATGGCCTAGAACCAGTTCTCAGGGTTTTTTTTGTAGACAGTAGAAGGAACGTACAACCATGACAGAATCATGATGGTTTCATTCTTTCACTCATTATTCTTTCCTCAGTTTCATTATTAGCAGAAATGAAAAGCTAGGAAAGCGACACAATAACCCAAGCTCACTATAAAAGCCATATATTGCATTATGGTGCAGAAAAGGTAAATTACTGCTACAACTGCTTCCAGAAATCTAAATTCAGACACATACTCACCATTTGACATTTTCTTTATATGAAAATATGTGGTAAACCCATTTATGCTCCAGGAATTTTAGATGTACTGCTTAATGCTGTTCAAATCATTTTCATATCATAAAAATATTTTTGAGTTTGTTTTTTATACATCTATTCCCCCTACTGGCGATATTTATTTTTATTTGGATGTGTAAAAAAAAGAAAGTGTTTTACCAACAGAAAGAGAAAATAGAATCAGGATTGATTTGTTCAAAGTGTTATAATATTCCTTTGTGGGTGCCAGCTACCTTATACAGTCTTGAGGAAAAAATAAAATGTGATGTTCCTAGCATAATCTTGTCCCTGCTCACATTCTCAGCTGTGGTAAATAATCCCCCTCTCAGCCCATCATCTAAATATTTGTTTTAAACCATAGATTCAATCTAGTGCCTTGCATATGATGCTTGAAAATAAGCATATATAATTGTACTAAGGGAAATCAGAAAGGTGCACTGGGGAATGTGTTGATTTACACAGGGGAGATTCAGATCCTGCCTCAGCCATGAAATTCACTCAGGAACACTGCATGTGCTACAGGTTAAGGCATGGAACTGAAACATGCAACATGTACTCCTAAAAACACAAATGCTGGTGTTCCACGCCTGCCTTTTTACTTGGTAATGGATGCATTTGTCATTAAATACTGAGTAACTTGCTATAAAATTTAAAAGTGTACTCAATGAAAAGTATAATTTAAATAGCAAACTGCATACAAACTTGTGTTTTCAACCTTGTGTGTGGCAGGGGTACAGATAGGTAGAAGAACTGGGAAAGCCTTGTTTTATAAGCAAAACTCCACTGGCAATTCTTATGATCCAAACCATTATGTTTTTAGCAGTATCAGCGAAGCACCATAGAATCTAAGAGGTGCTGCCTAACATCTGTTTCAATCTTAAAGGGTGGAAACCTTGGAACCCTTGCTACTGTGATCTATTTAGACTTTGCGGAGCAAATTGTACTTAAATCATAAACATGTGCATTGGGAGTTGAGGGGAAATCACATTTCAGCTGTTCCATATCTTTGTGCTTTATGATCACAGTTAGGAACTGCCTAGGGCTTAGGAGTAGCCTAGCACTCAAAGCTCCTCCACTTGCCAGGTCTGTCTTTTAGGGAAATTCTCAAAATGGTTGCTTCCCAACTGTGGAATTCTCTTTCTCCTGAGTGTGAATATTTATCAGAGGCAACCTAAGGCTTCTGTGTTTTGGCAAAGATGGCCTAAGATTAAGTTTTGTAATACAGCTGCATCTGTACTATAATACAGGGGGTTATTGTGTAATCTTGAAATCTCTACTAGTGATAGGTTGAACTATGATGTCATAGAATGCTTCTGAAAGTTTTAATGTGTTGGAAGCTGAAGCTTTGTTTGGCTGTTTGGAAGGAATCTGAGGACTAAAGTGGGAAGATGACTCATCAGAAGAAAAGCTATGGGGCAGGGCACTCATAGGCAGAACAGCTGAAGAACGGGGACAGAACAGGTGGTAGACAGATGAAGGAAAGGCAGAAAGAGTATACAGCTGAAGGAGGAACAAATGAGAAAAGAGATTGCTGAAAAACACTATTTATCCCATTTGTTTAAACTTTGGTAAATCTTAACCATAACATTAAAGCTCTGCACATATATCTGTTAGCTATTCCTATCCCAATTCAGGTACCCTTGTAAACATAGTTGTAAACACTGTTACTGTTATGCAGATGTCTGAAGTTGTATAAATGATGAAATGTTAATAAATTGGAGTGGAGGGAAATAGGATTACAAACAGTATATTCAACATTAGCCATTTTCATCAACCTAACAACCTAAAAAATTAATGACTGGGCTTCTATCTTATAGAATTTTTAAATTTTCAGTTTAAAAATATATAAAAGCTTTCTTCCCATTCTACTATTGTGACTTACCACACTTTGGTAACCGTGAGAATTCATTCCCTGATTTAACACTCAAATCCTTTTTCTCATATATAATTCTTATGAAAAATTGATTTCCCAGCATTAGGTCATGTGACTAGATCCTAATCACATGAATATTAGACTGTTAGGTCCTCAGTGCAAGGACCTGTCCTCTTGTACTCTGTAAAATGCCATGCACATTGATGGCACATATTATTTCTACTACTAATACTGTACTAATGAATGCTTCTATTCTGATCTGCATGCGTAACAATTCCTTACAAAAATGGTCTAAGAAATGACATATTAATGTATTTTTCAAACGAGAGACAAAGGAAGAAATTTTCACTGATGGTGAAACAAGAAGCAAATGTTTCTTTCTGTCCTGAAATGGGAGTGCATACTCAGAAATAGCCAACCAGACATATTGATTTTTTGCTAAATACAGTGGTACCTCGGGTTAAGTACTTAATTCGTTCCGGAGGTCCGTTCTTAACCTGAAACTGTTCTTAACCTGAAGCACCACTTTAGCTAATGGGGCCTCCCGCTGCCACCGGAGAACAATTTCTGTTCTCATCCTGAAGCAAAGTTCTTAACCCGAGGCAGTATTTCTGGGTTAGCGGAGTCTGTAACCTGAAGTGTATGTGACATGAAGCGTATGTAACCCAAGGTACTACTGTACAAGCTCTGTGTTTAGAGGCAGTGTACCTCTGAATACCAAACACTGGGAATAAATAACAAGAGAAAGATTTTGCTTGTATATCCTGCTTGCCAACTTTCAGAGGAATCTTAGCCACCAACTGTTGGAAACAGGATGCTGGTCTACATTGTACCATTGGGACTCTCCTTATGTTCTTACATTCAAATGGATTCTGCAAGGCGAGTCCACTTGCGCATGAAGTTAATCAGATGGCCAGTACTTTCACCCACTTTCACAGTATCAGTCACTTATTTGGGGGATGGGGATGATTCAAAGTATCCCATTCCTATGTCCCCATCAATAGGTGATCATTGCACTTTTACATAAAATACATTTAAGCCTGCCCCTTGTTCTTGAAGCGCAATATGGTTGTCAATGCAGAACAGATAGTTGAAGGGAGCCATTTTTAATCAAATTATGTTCCAATTCATTCTGAATTATGGATATGGGAAATTATTATTTTTTAAACGACAAAGATTCTGCACAAATGATTGTGCTTACTGCCTGCTACAGTAAGGCAATGCCACTCTTATGTCAGCAGTGTTGCAGGGATATTGACCTTAGTGTTGCAAACAGATCTGGCAGCTCAAATGATCAACATGCCAAGGTTCAAATGCAGCATGTTTATAACCAGAGAAAATAAATGATTCCTAGGAGAGAGGAAAAACTTTTTGAGCAGCTGATTGCATTTTATGGACTTAAAATAGCTGATATCATCAGTGTGCTACACATGGCAGAGAGAAATAACTAATTAACAGGGAATTCCCTATGAAAACATAATTCTAAAGCATTTTGGCTTCACATTTCAACAGATGGACTGCAGAAGATACTAGAGGGGGTGGGAAACCAAGCTGAGCCAACTAAGTGATGGCTTTCTAGCCGAACCAGAAAATATTTTTATTCTTATTTTGACAAATCTGAAAAGAATTCAGAGCTAACATTTCCAAAGATAGGAGCCTGCAGAAATTCACACTTCCAAATCCAAGACCCCATGTAAGTGGCTTGATTTCCCCCCAAACATAATGACAAACAGTCCCTATTGATTTCCCCACAGCAGAGAGAATGCTTAGAGACAGATAATGAAAGGGTGTGAGCCTACCATCCCCAGAAGGCTCTAGGGGAAAACCCTAGTCAGATAGTTAATTTAAGTGAATTGATCATGTGTCCCAAGCATTTGAAGCCAAAATCTTAAGTGAAGGAAAGTAGAACTTTGGCTGTTTCTATGTTATCATGTAAAGTCTATGAGGTCCAGTGTGTAAAAGGCTGGGTTTGGATCCTGCATCCTCTCCTGATGGAGGACTGTGTCAATACACACCACGTTCATTCAGACACTCATCCGCAAACTGGAGGGTTAGGGAAACTGAATTCTACTACTGAGCAACGACCCGTTCCCATCACAACTCTACCTGCAACCACTTTTAACTGGATTGCAATAGCTAGGTGCAATGCAGGGAAAATTTAATGCCTTTCCATTTAATTGATTTCTAGAGTGTTTGAACATGCTTAGTTTCCTTGGGATTACGTCCGCTATTCTTGTAACTCCATAGTGCCAGATGTAGAACAGAAAATAGGTACTGATATAGTGAAAAATAAATAGAAGTGGAACAATTTTGAGCCAAAACAAAACTGGATGAGTTATTTCAACTATTTCAGATTACCATTCCAGGTGCCAAAAATAACAAACAAGAAATCACCCATCTATACCAGATTTGATTTTATTAGCTCCAAAGTAAAGCTAGTCTGACTGCACTGCTAATAACACATACCTGTTCCTTTGTAACGGATGGAAGTACAGCCTTGCAATTAGTTGATATCTATCCTAGTTCTTCATCACTGGAGCTGGCAGAGTATACAAAACTGACCTAAAGAGAAAAACAAAGGAGGCATGTTTTTAACTTTGTGGCTTTTTAAAAGCATATTCTAGAGGTTACAATGTAGTCTCTACAAAAGCACTCATAAAGCATTCAAAATCCATATTAGAACAATACCTTTATCAGGCTTACCAAAATATTACAGAATAGTGTGCAATACTCTACTGCAATCTCTGTCAGAAAAACAGTAATGCACAGTGGGAAGAAAAAACTTTGATTTTTAAGCCATGAAATCTACATCTAATCATAGTCTTAGGATGAAATGGGAGAGGTGGTACCAGGCATTCAAATGAGGCTAACATATTTATTACACCATAAGCTTTTATAAACTAGATCCCACTTCTTCAGATGCACAAAATGCTATCCTCATTTGGTATGTGTGTGCATATATATTATAAGGGGGGGTGTTAAAAAATGTAAACACTAGGGTCAAGTGTCAATGACATGCAAAAGTGTAGTTGGTGACCATTCAATTACAGCTTAAATGTACACAAAATAAACACAGTGATCATTTGCAAGTACAGTAGCTATAGAATGATCCTACAGGTACCCGATTCTCAGTGGCTTCACAATCAAACACCAGTACTTTGAATCAGGGTTAGAAGTGAGCCAACATTAACTACTTAAACCAGGGATGGTGACTTGCCAGATGTTGTTGAACTCCAACTCCCATAAGACCCAACTAGTATGGACAATGGTAATTTGAGTATTTATTTTGATTATTTAATTTCTATACCACTTAATATACTAAAAATAGCTCTACAGAGTGTACAAAATACAACTTAAACAAAATATTACAAAAATATGCACTTACATATAAGAAGTAATGCAAAGCTACAAATATATATATCAGTATCAATTCATTTTCCTTTTGACACTCTCCCTCTCAGCCACCTCCAGGTTCTCACCCAAGGTCCAAACAAACTCTCAGCTCACCCAGAAAAGTCTCACAACGAGAAGAGCTCCTGGAAACAGCAGACATCATCCTAGTCTCTCACTTGAGACTTGCTTTTCATGGGCAGACCCAAGGTGGGTGCCCACAGCTGTGTCCCATTCAGCTGCACTGTCTACAACCAGTTCCAGGTACAGCAGTTTTATTGAGCTTTCCAGAGGGACCAGAGGATGGGAATAGGGCTCTCCCCCACTTACAGCTCTTTTTTCAACCTCTATCCTCTCCTCCTTCTCCCCTAGCTGCTTATTATTCAACACAGGGTCCCCATTCCTAGCTTAAGCACAAACAAGGTGGTTTCCCACTACCTGATCCTAGTTAGCAATCCTGCAGCTATATTATTGCTGTACTTTACAGCAACTTGCAACACTTTGGAAAACTGCTGCAAGGCTACTTGTGCTTCTAAAGAGAGAGTTGGATCTAGGAGTATCCCCAAACCACAGATGTCATTCTTTAGAAATGCAACCCCATCCAGAATAGGTTTGAATACCACCAGCCCACACAACCAAACTGACCACCAACATAACCTCCACCTTTTCTTATACACTTAATTACCAATCCCAGTCATTGGTTCAGCATTTTCACCACCTGACCAGAATTAGATGAAATAGGAAAAGCAGGAAGTTCTGTGTCATTCACATATGCTTGACGCCACACTACAAATCTCTTGATGACTTGACTTAGCAGTTTTTACAAAAATATTGAACAGCAGTCTCATGAAGATGGGGGTTAAGATCAGTTGTCTAGAAAGGCAATTGCCTAGAAATGTTTTTTATAATAACTGTTTTCCCCACCAAACTATCGGATTACCTGTAAATGCAAACAGCCCCCAAAATATTAGATTTGGTCCACCTTTCAGGCATTTTCTGTACTCCATTTCAGCAAGTTATGTCTTTCCCTCTGTGCTTAGCGTTTCTGATCACCTACAGTCTCAGGGACTAATCCTACAATTTGGCAGAGTGAGGCACACACCTCAGGTGGTGGTTTTCTGATGTACTATGAAAGATCACCTATTTGCCAATTAATAAGTTTATTCTATTTGTTTTATACATTTACTACCATAGAGCTATCTTGCCCTCTCCATAGGTTCTTACATCTATGGTTTGAGAAGCTGAGATCTAAAGAACTGCGTAAGCTCATACACCACAGTGGAGTCCTTTATTCCCCTCTTAAACTCCATACAGTTTCAAAAGAGATTTGCTGTGCAGCATGGTGTGAGGCTAATGTTCAAGAGAAACAAATCTAAAGCCTCCTTGGGTTCATGGAACTAGTTTCACAGTTGTTTGGATCCTGGCCAGCATTGTCCCAACTATGTGACAATGTTAAGAGTTATGCATTACAAAGCTGTGCTGTATACCTGCTAATACAGTGAAATACACACAGCTTTCCCACAAGCACACCACACCCCATCTCATGTACGACGAAGAAATACACTGAGGTAAGCCCTGGTTACCAGCAGGTATATGTGCAGGAGTCGGACAAGACTAAACGACTAAACAACAACAAAGCCCTGGTGAGCCCAAAGTCTCTAACAAGTCTGAATGACATACACAAACAACAACAGAAAGGCTATTAGAGCTTCATGTTACAATTTTAGCAAGTACTCAACACAGTTCTGTAGCAAATGCACATTATAACTAATATATTCCTAAAAATTTGATTAATAGAAAGGCAAGATAGAAGCATATTAAATAAATAAATTAAGGCAACATTAGTTTTGTTACCATCCTGAAGTTGGCCATTGCAGGCTCTGTGACCCGGCTAATCAAGAACTTAGGGGCACTCTAAGCTGGCCTTTATGAAAAAGAAGTGATGATCTCTGGCACTGTTAAACAGTCCTTACAGTATGATCCTATATATGCTTGTTTGGAAGTAAGGCCACAATCCTACACACTCACACTTGGGAATAACTCCTACTATATCAGTGGGGTATATACTTTTGTGTAGGCATACACAGGCTTGCTCCATAAGTCTGAAAGAATTAAATGGAGAATTAACTTCCTATTATACATGTTTAGGATTGCACTGCAATCAAATGAGATTTTTCTCCCTTCTAAGTACACCTAATAGTGTAGCCTTTGGCTGTACACTTTCTACAATGGTTTTGTATTATAATGCATGAAGGAATAATTTGGGAAGGGTAAGCATGCATGTCTATTTCAAAAAGAATGCATGCACAAACAACCCCTGGTGTTTGAATCAGGATTTCCCACCAAGCACTCATTTTCTGTTGGAAACAGGTGTGCTTGCTACCTTTTCATATTTACAGCTCTGAAGCCACAGGTGTGCACAACAGTATCTTCTGGAAGTAGTATGAGATCAAGCCATATTGGTAATGGAAAAAAGAGGACAAAGAACACTTATTAGAAGCATATCTCAACTTAAGAGCTCCCCAAACCACCCAATCACACATACAAAAAAGAGAACACTGCCAAATGCTCAGCAGTAGCTCCATATACCTGTCCATTCACTGTTTACATTTTAATGGAAATTCTTTTCCATCCCTAACACAGCATGCTTTAGAAGCCAAAAACAAATGCTGCATCAATGGAAGATGAATTTATGTTGACCTTTACCAGGAAAGCACTGTAAGACAGAGCACTTAAGCATTTAGAGTGCAGTACATCTTCACATATTATGCAGCTCCATGGCAATAGGGAAAGTGCTAACCCAGTAAAGTTACCCAGGGGACATAAAATGAAGTATATAAAACTCTCTAGCGGAATGTTATATAATATTCCCAGGTCAGGATTTGGAACTTTTGAAGACTTCTTTGTTCCATCTGGACAGGGGGGAGATTTGTGGATTGAGAATTCAAAATATATATTTTTAAGTGACACAAATATAGACTTGCTTTCTTTTAATGCCTAGCTACAAATCGTAAGAGAAAATATTAGTGGTAAAACTGGGCTCATACTCCTTAAGTCTCTATCACCAAAGTAAGTCCATTCATTCAAATAAAACAACTCCAGAGTACAGTATGTGATTTGCAACTTGAGTTTAAACCTAATAATTAAACTGTTTCAAGAGTATGTATTTCCTGCATGAAAAGTTAAATATTACATGTACTTGAAAACTGCCACCAAACGTTTAACAAGCTATTTAAATATGAATGTGTGCTGAATAATATGAAAAACCCGCCACCCCCAACCTTCACATTCTTGGTTAATAGCACTTTTAAGTCCACCTTCCCACAAAGAACACACACAACTATCCTGTGTTTAGGTCCAGAGAGGTTTTCCTTTTAGCTGCTCACAATGCTTTTTATCTGTTCTTTACATCAACTTACCATCCCTCACCTCACTACACAGAATCTCTAGTCTAGAATAGGGATTCCCAGCATCCAGAAGATGTAAACTAGAATACCCCTCATTCTTGACCATTTGCTATGGTTGGCCACCAGGCTGGCCACCCCAGGTCTAAACTGTACATGGTTTCCCCCCCATACCAACTGAGCCACTGCTTCCCTTGACAAGGGCCAGCCCAAAACATTGGGCTACCTGAAGCAGATAGTGCCTCTTTGTACTTCATGTACAAAAGCCACCGAGACTGGCAGTTTAGTATCACTTCAACACTGACAACGGGACAACACCCTCCATGATACCTGAGTGTAGCAGGCTAGCTTAGAAGGCACAGGGTAGCCTCGCTCTGCCCTGCCCTTGATAGTTCATCCAACAGGAGTAAACAGTATGTGAACTCCAACACATAAACACATACAGCACACAAAGGCTTGCAACGTACTTCCAATTCTTGTCTCAAGAAGTCACTGTTCAAATGCTAAGGAGTGGCTTATCCAAGGCCACCATTAAACTCACACCCGATAACCTGCCCCGTTAGATCAAGAAACACAGTTGCGAGCTCATAACATTCCTTCATAGGTTTGAAACCTGACCTCCTGACCCTTCCTTCATTTTACTCAGTTTCATCTAGAAAACCAGTTTCCTAAACCACTTCTTCAACTGATGAGTGGACACCTTTAACTGGGCTGCTCACACCCCTACCTGCAATTGGCTGTATTAGCATTATCACTTCCATTTCCTTATTTAGGAATGAGGTACTTTTTAAGAAGTATGGAAATAAAAAGAATAAAAGATGTGGGAATAACTAAAACTAGGGCAAATCATTATTTATAGTGTGTGTGTGTGTGTGTGTGTGTGTGTGTGTATAAAGTGAATCCCAAAGTGATGTATAACTCAATCTCCTTCAAGCACCTCTAAACTAGGGATTTGAACCTTGGCCTAAGGCAATAATTATAAACCCAATTATAATAAACTCACTTTTCTCCCTCCTAACCTACGTAGAGAATATTTATTTTCTTATGCTGTTTTTTCGGGGGGGGGGAACCCTCCTCTTTCTCACGCGGGCTTCCCGATTCTTCTTTTCCACAGGGTCTCTTCTGTTGAGCACCCACCCCTTGGGCTGCTGGATCTAGACTCTGCCTTGCGTCAAAGGAGTTGTTAAGACGTTAACCCCAGCCGAGCGCGGGGACGTTAAAAAACGCCGCGACGCAATGATGAATGGGGTTGCTGGGCCGGCATCTTAAAAGCCCAGGCTTTGGCTTCTCTTTTAACTGTTTCAAAATGACAGAGCCATAGATCACACAAACGCGCCCGCTAAAAGGAGAGAGGCATTTGGCCATTTCGCTTAAGAAAATCACGCGTGCACGAGCCTGCTCAGCCTCTCAGCGTCTTCCGAGAGGAGGGCCGGGCTCTTTTCTCACGCGCACCTGCGTAGGCATATGTGACAGAAAACGAACCGCGGGATACTGAAAAAGCAGCAGCTCTCAGCTATCGCCGCTCCCCCTCAGCACAAAGCGCGCGGGCGCTACGCCTCCAGCGCTTTGCAATCACGCCTAGAAGAGGCTGAACCGCGTGCGCATGCGCAGAATTTCCCGTTGTTTGGCGCGCGCGGCCGTGGCTCTTCCTGTTCCCCTCCCCCACCCACCCTTTCTCTCTTTCTCTTTCTCTTTTTTTCCTCTCTCTCTCTCTCTCTCTCTCTCTCTCTCTCTCTCTCCTCCTTGTGGAGAAGTTGGCGCGCTGCCCGCTCAGGCATTCAGCGCGAGCTCCTCAGGGATCAGCAAGCAAAGTCACAGTCTGCACAAACAGAGCTTTCAAATTCATAAAATTCATAGGATTTTTCACAAATGAATGAACACAATTTTCTACCAATTTCCTCATTATGCAAATATGCAAAATATCAAATTTAGGCCAATTAGGGTCCTCCACAGTCCCAAATTCACCCGTTTAAGCCATAATTGCAGAAACTATCAAATAATTACGGCCGCTAATTGGAAATATTTGTGACAGATACAACAAATTCTTGCACAAATTACATTTCATTTTAGGAACCACTGCGCGCCACTGAAATTTTATCGAAGTCTAATTTAACTTACATAATGAGTTGAATTGAGTACTTGTTATCAAATTTGAGCAATTCATAGCTCCGTAATGTGGAATGATCAAATAAATTAAAAGGGAATTTATTCAATATTTTTGTTGTGATCCTTTTTTTTCGAAACCATTGCTATTTTGTGGGGAATTTCCTTCCTCCTCTCGCTCCCGCTGCCTGAGGTGGCTGACATCTGTCATAAAAAAATATATATTTAAAAAAAACAAAACAACCACCCCACCAGCTGCAGTGGAAAGGAGGAGGAGGGAAAGCAAGCAAGCAGCAGCAGCCGCGAGCTGCCCTGATAGCTGACATAAGAGGAAGGGCAACATTTCCAGTCATGGTTCCTTCCTCAGCGCTATCATTCTTAGCCCAGAGAGAGAGGCAGCGAGAAATCATAATACAAACATGCTCGACTTTCCTGACGGGGAGGAGGTGGCGGGGAATAAAAAAAAAAACCACCTCGGGATTTATTTCATTTATACTTCCGGGTGAATGGCGAGAACAAGAAGCGTGACTTGTGTGAACGGAATTGTGCTGACACCCTAAGCGCCCTTTCCCCCCGCCTGGCCCCGGCAAACTAAAAGGCGCTTCCCCTCAACTGCCTGCTCGATTCGAATTCCATCGCCACCCTTAGCCCACCCTATCCACGTGACTGTTTCTCGCCATTCCGATCTTAGGGTGAAGGCTTCAAACTTAACGCACTTGAGGGAGATTCCCACGGGAGCTGAATGCCAGCCTTAAAGATCAGGGTCTTTGGATGCCCATGAGCGTCTTTATCTGCCATTGTTTCCCATTTCTTGTTCGCCTTAGCCCTAAAGTTACAGTTCTAGACACAGGCTTTTGGGGGGGGGGGATGTCGTGGCAAGCAAGCCCTACATTTAAACAAAAACCAAAACCACCCCCTTCTAACGGGGTGATATGATCAGTGGCGTAGCGTGGGTTGTCAGCACCCGGAACAAGGCAAGTAATTTGCGCCCCCTAATCCGTGGATTTTAGCACTGATTTTAGCACTGCGAGTGCGAGCGAGCGCCCCCCCCCCAGATGTTGCGCCCGGTGCAGCCGGCCCCCCTGCACCTCCCCACGCTACGCCACTGGATATGATATCGATCAGAAAAGGTTTTGTGATGTGTGTCAGGCTCAACCTTCGGCGAGTCTCTCGTTAAGGGAATGCAGCCCAACGCCATTGGTTGTGCTCCCATGTTGTTTTAAGGCCATCCAATCGACCAGAATAAAATATTTTTGGCAACCATTCTGGATTAACGCACTTCCAGACAATCTAGTCTTGCGGGATGCAGGCCTTGTAGCCAGTCAAAATTCCAATTTTAAACAGAGGATAACCTGTTTACATTTTGAGGATAACCTGTTTACATTCATGGATTCATCCAGAGAATATGTATATAAAGATGTAATCTTATATATTAGGTAAGAGTGTGATTAACCTTTGCACAAACACATGTGAATTGCTCACCCAGCCTGTTATATCAAAACAGACTTTCACATATACTGCAACGTATGGGTGTATATGGAATTATATGTCCAATAATTGTACATATTAGCAATGTATATTCTTCACAGTGGCCACTATTCAGTAGTGAGCCACACTTTCTTAAACCCACCGATATTAATGGAATTTCAGTGCATAACACTGTGCTCTGAATTATGGCCAGTTTGTTAGTGCCAATATGATCTATTCAGTACTGACATAACTATATATAATTATATGCAATACATATATTATGTACATGATATACATAATATATGCACTTCCTTAGTCAATGATCAGAGAGTAGTTTATTATTATTGGCCCATTTTGCAGAAAATTCCTTAAATAGGAAAAAAATGTGTAAGGCTCATAATATAATAATGCAATATATGGCACTCTGTATATATGTATACAATGTGTGTGCTTGTACTATTATATATAACTTGCATTTATCTCTGTATACCCCTGAGTTGCCCTCTCAGGAGAAGGTCAGCTCCCTGGCCAGAGACGTTATTTTTCTTCCTCACCGCCATTCTCACATCCACACACGCACCATTTTTAACTGCCTGTGGCCTCGTTGGCGGATTATAAATGTCTTCTTCTCGCTGTGATTTGTTTAATCCGTGGAAATGGTGCTGGTCCTATGTAAACAAGCCAAGTGCGGAATGAAGGCAGCCACCCATGCGTGGCCAGCCTGCCTATTTGTCAGAAAACCTTCATAAATACTGAGCCGGGGCTGGGCAAGGATGTGATGTCTCCATTTTTGCCAGGAAAGGGCACGAGGAAGACAAAGCGAAGCAGTGCGCCGTGTAACCTTTAAGGGACAGATAGAGTGTTGTGCTGCTCTTCGCCAGACTCGCTCGCTCGCTCGCTCGCTCCCCTCCCTCTCCCTCTCTCTCCCGCTCGGTAATTCACCGCCAGCGAGGATGGATGACGGGTTATCCAGAGTATCTAGACCCGTTTCTGCGTGCAGCATGTATGTGTGCAAAGACAAAGTGACGAAGACAGTCCAATAATATCTTCGTCCCTGAACCATTCTGCAATCCAGCTCTAATTGTCTGGCAAGCTGACACGCTCGCATCCAGTTGTGGGGCTTTTGTGAGGTTTGGAGCGGCCCATCCACGTGGCCCATCCAGATTGGTAGGCGCACCCAGAAAGCGTCGGATCGTTCTATGAAGAAATTCGCCTTTCTTTCTCTCTCTCTTTCTTTCTTTCTTTCTTTTTTCAGAGGTTTACTTTTTCAGTTATCCGTGTTGCTGGACAATACCTTATTATTTTCTTAGGCTCTGCTTCGCATTGATCCGATCTTGTGTCCGCTGGAGATTTTAAGAGAAACACATATGCGTCTGATCAGAGCAGCAATTACCTCCTGTAATTATTACGGTCCTTATTTATTACAAAAAAGTGAGAAAATGTCGAGTATTAAAACGTGAAAGCAGCTATTAATCAAACCTTTACACCTTCTTTAGCTCAGGCGTGATGGTGGGTATTATCATAAATCTACTCTGATAGTAACACAAGAATAATGAGTTCAGTAATGATAGCGATGATGATGATAATGATTTTAACCAACAAAGAATAGTGTAGATTTATTGCTAATAACGTGGTACAGGAACCTCTTCATTAAAAATTACCTATATGTACTCCTCATGGTTGAAGATGAGATTGCCAGGAGTTGTTTGGGTGCGTTATGGCGCTCCAAACAACTGCTAAGGAGCAGCAACTTGAACTACACTAGCGAATGGTGACCCGGAACTACTTATAATGCCGATTTCTAAAATAGGCAGCTCGATATACACTGTCCAGAAACGCCCCTAAATAGTTCGGCTTAGTTCTCGCCTTTCCCCTACCCATCCGCAGCAGGAGAGCTAATTCGGGTATAACCTCCTCCATACATACGCACATACACAAACACACGTGCGAACGTGTTATGCCCCAGTCAGAATGATTAACAAGATTCCTGGAGAACACATGCATGAATTTGGCCTTGTTTAGAGAAAGCGAGGCAGAATTGTGACTGCCGAAAGGCACACTTGGCCCCAACCCTGCGAATGAAATATACCCACCTCCCAAGCTACAGGGAAGCAAGTCCTCTGCACAAGACTTTAACTCTACTTGCTTATGAGAATCTTGGTTTAGCTTAGCAAATTTGAAAATATTTGCATTAAGGGGAGGGAGCAAAAACAGCTCTCCCCCAAACTTCAAGGGGGTTCATTGATTACATTTTTGTTTTGTTTTGAGTGGAAGATCGACCTGATTCTGGCGTGGTAGATTTTAGTTCGTCGCTGTTTCATTGCCTTTACGGGAAGGACTGTGGAGTAAATGTACTAAGGTTGTATATTGCTGAGTTCGTAGGAATTATTGGCTTCTGTGTTTAAGAGGATAGGGGAAGGAAGGCTTGGTGCAAGGAGATGAGGGTTAGACAAGCGCTCGGTACCGTTTGAGGATACACACACCTGAGCCATTACAGCGCGCAGAATTAATCAGCATTTGGGGACCTAACAGACAATGGGGGCTTGCTGTCATGTCTTCGCCTCGCCACAGAGCAAACGCAAAGGCAAGTCGGCGGCAGCGCCTGCGCTCATGCGCCCCTTCCACTAAAAACAATAAAGGTCATTTTCTACTGAAGTCTGACGTGGATGCTCAAACACACACACACACACACACACACACACACAGGCTTTGTGGAGTTTATCCTTATATTTAAAGTTTAAAGTCTTCACGAATTTTATAGGTATTCAGGTAAACGCGATTCTCTCTTCCCCCCCCCCAATTCAGGATATTTGGAAAATAAACTCACTATTGGGTCTGCTGCCACCATAGTTTTATGCATTTCATAAGTCTTAATTCCTCTCATCCCTAGTTTTAAGGAGTTATATCGACATTATTTCACAGGTATTGAATGTTACCCAGTCCTTACACATCGATACGTTTATTTTAGCTAGTTATGTTCCACCACCCATTTAAAGGGGAAGAGATGTTAGTGGTTTGTTTGCTTTTTAAATGATATTTCTTGTTCTCGGGTTTGTTTGTTTGTGATATTTTATCGCAAATATGGAGAGAACTTTTTTTTTTTTACAAAACACCATGAGCTAATAAGATTGGATATAAAACAATTTATATATCACCCATTAACAAAACCCTGATTTTCCAGAATTGCCAAGGGAGTAGGCAGAATACCTGGGAGTATGTCACAGAGACTTACAATCATATCATGGTTGAATTAGCGTTAGGAGGAAACTTAAAGGACATCTAGTCTGCCCTACTGCTCAATGCCCAATTACTTGAGGAAATCCAAGAGCCCCTATTACGATATCAATAGTAATTTGGCTATTTACCTCAGCGAAACGTGACTTACTCTCTCTCTAGCTGCTTGTGTGTATTGCAGGAAGCTGTAGCAGGTAAAGATTCAGGCTTTGTCAGGTCTCTGGAGAGAGTGACGAAAAATAACCACCTCCTCCCCAGTTATACTCCTCTCTCTATTATTTTAAGAAATATCAGCCTTTAAAGTGATAACAAAATTTCCAAGATTGATTCACGATGCGCCCAATATAATACTGACATAATTGCCTTGTGTTACATAATAAACAAAGCATCTGTAGCATTATAACCTTGGTGATGAGTTATGAAACCAAGGTATGGGCCAATTAGCTGGCTGGTATTTTTATTTTTTTTAAAGTAAGACTCTATAAACATCGGTTTTAAATTGTCCTAATTAGTAACTTGCTCATTAATTAACTTTCTGATTAATTGTGTAGCAATCTAATTTGCAGATGAGGCACTTCAACAGTAATACCTTGTAACTCCTTCGCTTGTCTTTAACATTCTCCAGCATTCAAGGCCGTCTTAGACCGGCTGGCCATTCTAGTTACAAGGGAAACGTGATGGTGATGCTTATTTGAATATGGCAGTAAGAACAGGCCAGGGACAAAGCAGTTGCGAAGAAAATGCGCACTCATGGAAAGAGATGCACTACCCAGTGAAGCTGGGACCCACAATCATTATTACTATACTATCATTATACTAAGTGCATTGTTTTAACTGGATTATGGGACCCGTCGCAATTTTACAGTACTACAGTCTATCTGAAACTTTTTATATTTTGATGTTGAACTTCACTTATTGCGTCCACTAATCCGGTTAAGCCAGGTCTTTTGGTCTTGGGCTGCTGTCAAATGTTTAAAAGACTGGTGAGAGCGCTGTAACTGGAGTTACCCAAGGCCTTTCCATAAATTATGCCAGTTACTGTTATGTAACTTTAAAGACCTGATTCTTAATAGATTTACTTGTAAACAAGCCCGATGCACCTAATCGGAACTTACTTTGGAATTGCGTGTGTTGGGGTCCTTTTTACTAAGTGACTGGGAGTAATGAGTCCATTGACAGCCACAAATTAACAAAAAGGAAAAAGCAGCACACACCCAACACCAAACTTTCAAGCCAGCGCAATTGATTTCAAGGAAGCCTCCTTTCAGCTAAGCGTGCTTAAGGAAGCAATCTTCAAATGCGACTTTTAAACGGATGAGTACGATGTTGGTGGCACCGTTGTCAGGCTGACTTCACCTCTGGTTTCGAGGAATGCGCTGAAGGTGATTCCTCGCAAGCCATGCATTATTCTCTTGCTTCATTTAGGCGAGAGAAACTCTTCGCTTCTTTTTATACCTTCCACTTGCCACCACGATTGAGATTCTCAAATCAAGTGACTAATTGAACCATTAACCAGTTAAATTCGAGTCAGTTAATCAACTTAAAACCCAAAATGGGATGCTAATGGATGGTAACAACAGATCAGATTCTCTCTGTATATTTCTTGCTATTTTTGTGTGTGTGAAGGTGCAATGTAGCTTTAGCATTTCCTTTCTCAACCAGTAACCTTTTCTCCCCCCCCCCTAATTTTGTTTTTCTTACCCCAGGTGATTATGAGAAGCTGGAGGTAATGTAATAACACCAGACAATAAAGGAATAGCGGGCGACATGTAAACCACAGGGTTGGCTGGAATTGAAATATCTCATGGATGGTTTGATATATTTGCATCAGAAAGCCGGGCAAGATTTTCCCGGCTTCCCCCGATTGGCTGCGTTTCCCCCACCAGAGCTATTGTGGCCCGGGTTTGTCTGTGGGGGGAAGAAAGCGAGAGAGAGAGAGAGAGAGAGAAGAAAAGCCTTTCCCCCTTACGGCAGATCATTCTCTAAGTGAATAGAGATGAAGGCAGGGATATTAAGTGACTCTATAAAACATCCCGGACACAATTGTGTGATTGATGGAGGACAAAGTGGGAACAGCAGGACACACGATCCTGGGAGAAGGCGCGCTGTCAATGCGAGAAACCCATCTCTGGAAACAGCTTCTCCTGGAGGAGTTTGCAGTCTATTTGTATGAGTAATCAGCTGAGCCCCCTCTCTGTCAGCCGTGTTTACTCACTGATTTTCTCAACAAGACAACCATTGACACTGGATGGATGGGGCTAATCTGGCGCAGAACTGGCGGCTTTGCAGAGGCTACAGGTCGAAAATGGAGCGCCGCGCCAGCTTCACCTCGCCTAATCTAGCGGCTAATATTTATTAGAGCCAATTTAGAGCGCTGCTCTCGCAAAGAGCAAGCAAAGGCGCGGCTACAATTAATAACGCCACCATCGCCCATCAGATGAATATAGAAATATAGGACGGCGAGAAGGAGGGCGGGTGCTTGGGAGAAATCTATAAACCCCCCCACTCTCCCCCCCCCAAAAAAGTGGTCTGCTGCCAAAGGCTCCAAGAAATGCCCAAAGCAACTCTCAGGGAAAGCGCTTGGCGAAGCGCATTTGCGCGGGTCCTGCGATTCCTTCGCCATTGTGCCCAGCGAGGGGGCGGGGGCGGGGGGGGGCGGGGAGACATCCGCTTGCTCCATGGTCTTTTGTGTTGCAAAGATGCGCACCTCCAGCTTCCACTGGCTGCCCGGAGCACCAAATAAATATAGGTTAGTCCTAAATTCAAGCGTTTACACACACATTTGGGCCATAAACATATACCTGTATTGCATCCCTACCAATATTTACCCTTGTGATTACAGTCCGGAAGGAGAACGAACACACAAACAAACGGGAGGGTAACGTAGCAAAATTATCTACAAACTGAAATGGATATGAAGTATATCTTAGATCGCTGGTGTACATCATTAACAATGCTCTATGGTCATGTGTGCACATTCCCCTCTATTTGTGCCTGCCTATACAATAATAATGGGTGCCTGGCCCATTAATGTATCTTTATCTGCAACAGACATACAAGGAGAGTCACTTGCATAAAGGGTTTGCTGGTACATTGGAGAGGGCTCCTTGATTACCCACCTGGAATAAGCGGGCAAGTTGCATATCAACATCTGTTCGACTAAACGCATTACATGCACAGGCTGGGGTTATTTGCGTGATACAGATGCTGATGCTACACACATGGACACACCAAAATGGAATTATGCAAACTGTTATATATGTATGTAATATGAACATCTGTTATATTAATGGCTCATATAAATGCACATACACAATGCCAGAGTAGCCTTAGTGGATGGAATGTGGATTCAAATCCAGGATACAAATCCCTTACAGCCCTCAAATGTGCATATTGCATTGGGCAAATCACCATCTTCCCTATTGATCTTGAACTTCCCAATGCTGGTGGGATAAGAAGTCCTGTTCTGAGTTCATGGGCAGGATCAATAAATAAATATATTATATAGTGTGCTCTCTATTTTATACATAGTACATAATGCATATTGACCACATGTAATATATGTGTTTATATATACACCCATGCATAGAATGCATGCCAGTATCATGCATGCATGAAGTATGCATTTCTCTGTTGTACACACATCAAATTTTGCATATATCATAGTTATTGCATGATAACAGGCACCCCTCACACATACTGCCAAAGATTAGCCAGATTTTGTTGCAGCAAAAGCTAGCAAGATTCTTGTGACACTTGGAAGATTGATTGGGGCCTGAGCTCTTGTGGTCTATAGTCTGCTTCATGAGAGACATAAAGTGGCCTGGAATGCAAAAAAATGCCTGAATTAAGCACTGTATATTCATGTACTGCATGTGTGCACTATAAGCTTCTGTACAGATTCAGAACACACACTTGAACATTGCATATTAGGGATACCATAATACATGGATGCCCATCTGCGGAGTCCTTGCACATTCAATATTTATCAAAATATAACAAACATTCCCACGCATATCATCACAGTCACATGTCATGTGTGGGGGTGTGTGTAAGCGTGCAGTTCATAGATTCTAGACATCGTATACATTCATCTGCCCCAAAGAACTGCCGGTGTGTCTGAGATTAGGATATCTCTTTCTATACTCTACTCTGGGTGGTGTGGGTCAAGGGGCGGGGAGAAGAGACTCCACCATTGCAGGGGGTTGGACTAGATGACCCTCTGGGTCCCTTCCAATTCTACAATGCTATGATTCTATGACAAACTAGCAGCTGCCATGTCTGCTGACGGCTTCTTAAAGGTCAAAGGAGAAAGTCGCAGGGATCCTTCTCACCCGGGTCAGAACTCTGGAAGGGAGGGTGGGGCTTTAACCTTTCCCTCTCGCCATCCTGCGCCAGATATTTGCTGGGGGTTAGGGGAAGCTCCCACTCTCCCAGATGAAAGCCTTTTCTTCCAGCGCCCTGGGAGCAAAGGGTTAAAGCCCTCTGCCTCTCAGGGTTTCCCCGCGCCTGCTATTTTAGAGTCTGGCTGGGGTGGGAAACACGTCGCCCGCCGGCTTGCTGCTGGTGCTAGTCTTCCTTGGCCCCAACTTTACGCCGCCCTCCCGACAGAGGGCCCGGGAGGCCAGGCGCCGCGGCTGGCGAGGCGGCCGTTCTGGCCGGCTTGTGGCGCAGCGCCTGGCCGGCCGCCGCCTGGCCCTTTGCAGCAGAGTGCGGCCCGGGCGCCTCTCCCGCTGTCCCCCCGGCGGCCGCTCGGCGCTAATTGCTCGGCTCCCTGCCTGCCCACACCTCGGCTAATTCCCCGCTTCTCATTCTGCGGGGAGGCGGCGGCGGCTGGCGGGGAGGGCGGGGAGCAGCGGCGCCACGCCGGCCCCTCCTCGGAGCGCGCGCCTGATTCCGGCGTGTGGCGTCCATCAAGGCCTCCCTCGAAAGGGCGGTTCGCTAAATTAGCAGCTTGGCTGTATAATCAGGCTCTGGCCGTCGAGGCCGCTGAGCTCGCCCGTAGAACCAGGTGAGGCTGCAGCGTCTAATGGGCTGGGAGGTGTGACGGAGATGCTAAGTTGGCAATTAAACCTCACCGATATCATTCGATCGCGATTTTAGGGCAGCGTCAGGTTATTACCGCTAGAGGGGAAAGAAGGCGAGCGAGATCTCTTACACATAAAAGCAGATCGGCATTAAAATTAGGGGAAAGTTGACATCACTCTAAAACGATTCGGCTCTCGCTTTCCTCGCTGGGATCTGTGAGGCCCCAAAACATTTTGAAACTCATTTTTATGTTTATTTCTGTTTGGGCTCCCGCCGAGTATACGCTTATAAAAATGCCGGTGAGTTTGACCGGATCCCCCTAAGAATCGAGAGCCTCATCTAATTTTTTCCCCACACGCAAGTACATACCCTCCTGAAATGTAGGAAAAGTCCTATGAAAAATAGATAAAGTGACCACATGACCCAGATGTGCGTCCCTAAGTGCTAATGCGTATGCACGTTAGAAGATACGCGCGCGCGAGTTTTTTCCTCGTGCAGGGGGGCAGCGATATTGATCATCTGAAAAAGGCGGGGGGAGAAAGAGAGAATAGTATTTGTAGCGTAAGCCCCTGAGAGATGACACTTAGATAGGTTTACTCGCCCTTGATCTGTCAGGATAAGAGAAGCCTGGAGGAATGGAACGCTTGAGAAGAAAGAGTTAAAAGTAAACTTAATTTAGAGGTGAAAACAAAAGGAAAGGGTAAACATTTAGAGAAAAGGTTACTTAAAGTGTAGCTCTGAGCGCTGAGACTCCTAACTGAAAAGCACTGCTTGTGCCATACAAAGCTCAGCAGCATCACCTCCCTCTGAAATTTCCTTTTAAGTGTAAACACGTTGGGTTGCCTGCCTGTTAATGTACCATTTAAATATATTAACCCATGTACATACTCTATTTAAACAGCTCTCTTCACTAGAAAATATTTTTTCCACATTTAAACTTGAAGGCCATTTTCTATTTATTCCAAGGAAAAAAAATGTCCCATGGTGTTTGATGCACTTAAATACCTAAATTGAAATATAACCGAAAAATATTATTAGCTTTATCTGCTGACACAAGGGAGGCAGGTTAAAGTATTTTTCATTTAATTTAATAGTGAATACAGCACTTAAGACACTTGATGATTTATTGATCAAATAGAAATCAGGGCATCCAACAGCTACTTATTTAATCCCCATTCCCACAATTAAATATGATTTCCCTCCTCCCTTTCCCACAATTTGTGCACCCAGCCTTAAGGCTGTCAAAGACTGGAAAGGGTTTAGAGACTCTTAGAAGATTATAAATCTCTTCCCATCCACCCCTTCCTTCCCTCTATGAAGGATGGGCAATCCATATGAACCTCCATTGAACTGTAAACAGGATTTTAATGGACAGTAATGGCTCTGTGATTTTTAGCTATTGTTCCAAAATGACCACCGTGTTTATGGTACTTGTTTAAAAAAAACAAATCAGAAAATTAGAATTAAATAAGTAGCTGTTTGATGCCTGGTAAAAAGGGCTTCAGAAGGTTTTGCAGACACATTGTTTTTACCTCTTGGTTGCATGGTAGTTCAGGTGATTAATTCACAAAAGTAAACTGGGGTACCTGTTATATATGAGTAACTGAAGTCTTATTTTAATGTAATGTGGGCTAGAGGGCTGCTCTATTAGGGCAAAGTTTATTTACAGTTAACATAGTATGGGTGCTGAGCTGGGGCTGATGGGAGTTATGGTCCAAAAGATTTGGAGGACACCAGTTTGGCAAAGGCTGGCAATATCTACCTTCTGTTCCCAGATCATGAAAATGGTGATTGTTGTCTTTGTAAAGCACTATGTACACTATAGGGCTATATAATAATAAGTGCAGAAAAATGTAACAGAGCCTAAATGAGGAGAGTAAGGTCACATCCCTTGGCAGGCCTTAAGTTGGGGTCCTATACTGTAGTGAGAGTGTAGGACTCTCTCTAAAATCTATGATTCTAGGAATGGTTTCATTGACCAACCTAGCATTACTTTGCTTACTGTCCCAACCAAATTCTATTTCTCACCCTATTTCTACCATCCAGTGACAGTACTACACTACACTCCCTGATTTGTTTCCTCTAAGAGTTATGTGCTCTATTGGCATGACCCATGACACTCCATTTTTTAAACATAGTTTTTAAATGAAAATTAATAAAAACTATTTAACATGGTTGCATTGAGATCTAGCTTTGTTTACATTAGAGCTTATGACATGCAACAATTACATAAAATTTAACATCAACTATAAACAATGAGATAAACGTTTCTGGATATATCAACAAAATTGTGTCAAAGTATGTACTGTATGCCAAAATTACTACATATATGAAATGATGGATAATAACAGGTATTGCTTAGATTGGTGACCATAAATCGAAGTTATTTTGCATCAGTAACAATTAGAATTTATAAAGTTAAAAGATTTGCAATACTTCTAAGTTCTGACTAGGGCTTTAAGTACATTTGAAATATCACCTTTAGCAGCATAGTACAAGTTTAGTCCAGCAAATAAGAGGGATGCTCTTAGACCTGGTCGTACAGAGACAACAGTATTCACAGTATTATAACTTTGAGGACAAATATGAGAGAGATTATGGTGATTAAGATCAAGAGCTCTGATCTGGAAATTCCCATTTCAAATATCAGATCTGCCATGAATATACTGGGTAACTTTAGGCCAAGCTTACACAATATGTGATCCATGTAGCACAGTCACAGGTTCTTCTTGTTTTTGAAGTCCCAGGCAAGAAAAAATAGGAGGTTGTTAATAGAGACCCTTGTTGTATCAATGTTTAAATGCCTGGTGGATCAGGCATTATGTTGACCACTATTCCTTGCTTCAGCAAACTTTATGTAAATAGGTTATTAATAACACTGGCATACCTTAGTACTGAGATGGTGGCTGTGTACACATTGCCATATTAAAACTCTGCTAGCTTTTTCTTTTTCTCAATTCAGATCAAAGCTGGTTTGGAGAAACGCATACCAAAACAACATTTCTTAAGAAAGGACAGGATAGATAGGGACTGTGGCTAAAGCTGTGTGTACAACAATTCAAAAACCAGTGGCAGGAGCACACCGGATGCAGAGCAAACAGGAATGTGTACACAAATATGTGTGGTGTGCAAATAATAATAATAATAATAAATTTTATTTATATCCCGCCCGCCCCAGCTGAGCCGGGCTCAGGGCGGCTAACAATAATCAAAGCAAACACTTAAGAAATAATCCCAAAAGAGGTGCTTGTTTTGGCATCACACTAAAATTGTAATGATACACAGAAGATTAAAGTGACTCCTACGCACAAATGACACACACATTTATGAACCATTCCATATTTGTAAATACTTCTAAAGGGGTAATTAGAATATGGCAAAGGAATAACAGAGAGGGTAGACCTTACCCCCGCCCCATCCGAAGAACATAATTCACATCTACATTGCAGATATTCTAAGCAGCTCATTTTGGTAAAGGTTGTTAAGATGGAAGAGGAGCCATTGTCTTTGGCAGACTTAAAGCTAGAGACTAACACCACCACTGGTGCTACTTAGAATTTATCTATAGGGCAAGCAGCAAGCTCTACCATTTGGCAAAGTGAGGTAGCCATCTCAGACAGTTGATTTTGGGTGTCACGAAGGGGTAGCAAATTGGTGGTTAATTATTATTACTGTATTTTTATTGCTAGTGCTCAGCTTTTTAAAATACTTGTCTGCGTTGGGTACTAGGCGCCTTGGGGAGAAAGGGAGCAATTTGTTGTTCCACTACAGGTTGCAAAGTCCTTTCGGCCAGCCTGAGATGCACATAGTGCTTTACCACACAATTCTATGTCTGTTTACTTAGAAGTTAAGTCCAATAGTTTTCAATGGAGCACTTAATCCCTCATGTCTTGAGAACCACAGCCTGAGAGTATTCACAG
>NC_138749.1:29386629-29426629 GCF_965113315.1 Podarcis vaucheri
GGGCAAGACAGAGGTAGCTCACCCCACTCCAAATGGTGGACCCTAAATGATGACTCTAAAGGAAAAGCAATTTTCACACATTATAACTGAATCAAAAATCAGACTAAAATAAGACTGCAATCCTAGGCATGTCCACTTGACAGTTAACTCCATCAAAATCAAGAAGGCTTACTTCAGAGTATTAATGCAAACACTTGACCACCAGGAAGTTCATGGCTCTTTTCCAGGGAGGAAGTGGAAGCAGCAGTAGCCATCTCCAGCACAGTGTAGCATAGTTTCTCACTCAACTGTGGTGGTGAATTTGTGGCCTCTCTTGGTCAAAATCTTCATGAGGTAGCCAGTCAAGTCACGACCAGCCAAATCCAGCTGGAAGATGACATGGAGCAGCGTATAACTTTAATAGATGGGCAAAGGGTGGGGGACACCATCACCAGAGTCACAATACCAGTGGTATGGCCAGAGGTGTACAGCAACAACACAGCCTGGATGGCAACACACATGGTTGTGGTGCTGAAAGTCTCAAACATGAACTATACCATCTTTTCTCTGTTGGCTTTGGGGTTCAGGGAAGCCTCTGTCAGCAGCAGGAGATATTTTTCTGGGGCAACTCCCAGCTTATCGTAGAAGGTGAAATGCCTGCGCTTTTCCATGTCATCCCAGTTGGTGACAACACCATGTTCAGAAGGATATTTTAGGGCCAGAATAACTCTTTTAAAATTTCTATTAAAATTATTTTTCAATGATACAGTAGAACCTCGGTTGTCGAATGCAATCCATTCCAGAAGACAGTTTGACTTCCGAAACGTTTGACAACCAAGGCGCAATTGCCAGTCGGCAAATTCCTTTTAAAAAATGGAGAAACACATATCGGAAGCCGCTCAAGGCGTGTTTGAAAACGGAAGCATTCACTTCTGGGTTGTCAGCGTTCAGATTCCGAATTGTTTGGCTTCCGAAGAGTTCAACAACTGAGGTTCCACTGTATACTTATTGTAATAGGCACAAAACAGAAATTGAATATAACAAGAAAGACAAAAACAAACAAACCAGAAGCCAGGTAAGTAATCATATTCATTCTTATGTATAGTCACTGTTGCCTTTTTCTTTCATTTTCTGTGTAGTTCTTACAGGGTCCTTACATAGTATATTATCAGGGTAATGCCACTATTTTAATTGGCTGGAAGAGATTGAAATATTGAAGGACAAAGTTCAGAGCAGAAATATAACCATGACATCCAAATTTGTTCTGATGTATTGCCATATGTAATATATGGCCACCAAACAGTAGAAAATACATCTGATTTCCTTTTCCCTTTCATGACTACTGCCCTCACCACCAAGGTATCTGTTTTTCTGGCCCATACCAGCCACCATACCCTGATGCCTGGGGCAACCAACAAAAGGGGGGGGGCACAGCATGAGGGACATCATTCTTGCCAAAACCAGCTTCACACATTCTGGAGCCTTTGTCACTAAAAAGTGCAGAGATATCTGTGGTGATAGTTTTAGATGTTGCAAAGTTGTTTGGGCATACGTTTGTTTACTTGTTTTAAGAATTGAAAGCCTTGGGGTGGGAGGGGGAAGCAAGGTGGCTTAGGGATCTACCCAATGTGCAGAAATCCACATAGCAGAGAGTTCTTAATGGCTGCCTATTAATGTGAAATATACTGTTACTTCTCTTTCAGAAATTGAACATATGGGACAAAGCTCACTACCTCAGAAATTTAAATTTTCATTTCCTGTGTCACTGCACTTTTTTCTGGTGCCATCACTGCATTGGTTTGTTTTGATTTTGCTTTAAAATTTATTTTGAATGCATGTTTGAAAAACAACACATACATTTTAACCATAAATAACACTGTGTTCTCAAAGGCAAATTGAAGTAGGATTAAGAACAAATGCTTACATGGTTATCATCAAACAAACGCAAGTTCAGATTAATTTTTTCAAATATATCCACCTACAGGTAACTTTCCAAAGGCAGATCCCCAGCATTTTGACTGACCTGGGCTTAAACCTTGCAATTCTGCAGTATAGAAGCTAAATAAATGGGCAGGCCTGCCTTGCTCTTTGATGAACATTGACACAGAGACTACATTTGTAAATACACTTACTTGTGAATGTCGTATTGATTTCTACATTGATTTAGCATTTATTTTCATGGGACTTTTAAGTAGGTGAGTTTAGGATGATGGCCAGAACCCTCTTCCAAACTGGTTCAAGTAATTCCCAAGACTGCAAAGCCCTGTTATCACAGCAATTGAATACATAGAAAGAGGACTGATGTTCTTTGGATGCACACTTTTCTTCCTGATACGTGTGAGTGCCCAGGAGCATAATTTGTTTTGCAGACCAGTTAGCTTAATGGCTGTTCCTGGTAAATTAGTGGAAAGCATTATTAAAGTTATATTATCCAGGATGCAGAAGGACAAGTCTTGCTGAAGAATAATCAGCGAGTCTTCTGCAAAGGAAAGTCCTGTCTCACTAAATTTGTAGAGTTTATCTGAGAGTGTTAACATGCACATTGATAATGTTGATGTTTAGCTGAACTTTCAAAAAGCTTTTGACAAAGGTCCTCACTAAAGGCTCTTGAGCAAATTGAGCAGTCATGGGATTGAGGGTTTTGTGAGTCAAGTACACTGTACATGGATTGGGTCTTCTGTCCCACGTGCTAAAAAGAGGGGCGCAAATTTGCATGAATTTTGCATGTGTTTTGTGTCATGCATATCTGCATCTTCTTTTGTGAGTGGGGTAGATGACCCAATGATAAATCAGGGGAGTTGGTGGTTAACAGTAATGTGGCCATGAGTGCCGAGGAAACCAAAGTATTCAGTGGCAAGAGGAAAGAGGTTGCTTGGAGGTATCCTAGCTTTAAGTTCTCCAGGTCATTGTCTGAGAGCACATAACAAAGTCATCTTCTTTAAACCATGCAGGGATTATAAAGGTGGCACAGATGAAGTTCCTAGGTGGCCTGGATGGAAGGCCACCTAGGAACCTCATCTGTGCCACCTTCAGTTTTATAATGGAAGAAAACTGGGTTGCAAATGCATGTACGTAATAATAAACAAGCCATTTAGGGCTTTGGAAACATTAAAATGTGTGTGCATCCATAATTCTAATACATATTGGACTGAAAGTGTACATTCACAAAAATTCCAGTCCCATTGGAGGAAACAATTCTGTGTATACTTCAGGAGAATTTAGGGGTCCATCCATTTAGGGGTCCACTTTTACTTAAGTGCGTAAATCTCTCCCTCTGAAGTCCCATTTACTTCAACGGGAGAGACTTAAGCACTTAAAAGTGTGTAACCGTCTGGACTGTGCTCTCTATTTGTTGCTGATCTTGTTTGTAACAGCTCCTGAAAATGAATTGGCTTCTCTTTGAAATATCCTTTCCCCCAATAAAATGTTTGTGAAAGCATGAAAATATCCTCGGGAAGTAGGCAAACTGGGATAATCTCCCATTTTATTCTGCTGCACATGCTTCTGAAATGCTTGGCTGTCTGTAATCCATGAATTACTATAGCTCTAATCTCCTTAACTGTGAAGAATCAGCTGTTTTTTCAATCATTATTGATCTCATTGTCTGATCTGACTTGAATAGGCTCACACATACATCTAGACCCAGGACCTGCCTGTTTAAAAGCCTTACAATGGTCATTGCAACAACAGCCACACTCTAGGTCAGTAGTCAACAACCTTTTCAGACACAGGACCCACTTTTAACTCCAAGGTACATTTGGAGACCTGTTTCTTAATCGTTTACCATATATATGAATAGTGGTAGTACTCCTGTTGCAACCCACCCTGGATCAGGCCATGACCCACCACTAGGTTCTGACACACCAGTTGAAGACCAGTGCATCAAATGAGCATGAAGAAATTAGCTATGTGAAATTAATTTAAGGGATATAACTATAAGACAGGAACTAATTTAAACTAAAATAGGCAGCACATTTCACACTGGTAGGTCATGAGCAGGTAACTGCTCTCAGAAGGAGTTTCACCAGGCCAATTCATTGTTTATATTTTTCGTACCTAATAGTTTGGCAGTCATGCAAACAGCATGGTAAATAAATCTGCATTTTAAAAAGCAGCCAAATAGTCAAAACAAACTAATAACTGAACTAAAATATTGTACTAGTAAAAGCAATCCATGAACGACATTTTTGCTTCCCTTGACTGCACTGCCTCAAGTTAGGAGATCAGATCAGATATATTTATTTCACTCTATGGGTTTTCATTCAGATACGACTCAATACCACACCTGCTTGACTTCAGCACTAGAACAGCCTAAACCTTCTTCAGATCATTCCCTGTTTCATTATATCTCCGAGCTGATCTACAGGGTCTGAAAATGCTCATAGTACAACCTTTCCAGGACTGTAGCACTTTATTATTATTATTTTCATTTGGGGAAGTTCTAAACAAAGACAACCTGCAAAACACATTCTAGCATGTCAGAGAGAAAGCTAGGCTAGGAGCCTTATCTCTAAGGTGTCCATGGTGGGGGCCCAGGGCTAACATTGTCAGCACCTGTCAAATCCTGCAGCCTTGCAGGTGGCCCACTCCTAATCCTCTGAGGTTCCTGGCTCTGCTCCTCCACCTCCTTTCTGCTGCTGCCTGTTCACTTGCCCTCGTCCGAGCCTGCAAGCTGTGTCAGGAGTGGAAATATTCAACACATCTTCTACTTGCCTTATGCATGTGGTGCAAGACTGCCCAATCAACTATAACAGCACAACCTGAATTTGCTGGTATGAGATTGAATCCCACCTGAAAATAGTGTCACTCTGGAAGCATCCAGAGGTAGCCCACAGGTGGGTTCTCTTTCCTCCCTTTGCCCAAACCTATGTGATTAGCACTCAAAGTCCCATTATGATGTACAAAGAAATGACATGTACAAAAGGAAAATGACATGTACAATGGTTGAGCATGATCCACCCAACACTCAAATGCAAGGGGGTATTATGTGCTTAAGTTGCCTTCTGAAATCAATTAGATTTAAAAGTGTTTTTCTGTGGCTGGATGACCCTGCTGGATCCTGTCTCTTCCCTGTTGAGGGAGACAGAAACATACTCTTCGATAAGGGATAAGCTTATGCAGCAAACTTGATAATTCTGCTCTGGGAGTGACATTAGCAACACTCATTCTCATCTCCATCAGATAATGAATAACGGGATAACAACTAGTAGTGCTGACATAAAAAAAAAGATATTTTCAATTCACAAATTGGAAATTTTAGATTAATTATCCCCCCTTCCCTTAAGACAGTTTTGTGAAAGAACTGATGAACAGTCAAAATAAAGACCTTTCCTCTGCTGCTAGCTTAAGATGTTTAGCTGCAGAGCTTTTAGCTTTGTACTGTGAATTGTTCTGTTTTAGAAGTTTTGTCTGCTGCGCAGAGCCAGGCTGCAAACCCATCAATCAGTGATCAGTTATCAGTTCCAGATGACTGCCTACTTAAAATAAGTGAAGCCTGTAACAATAACCTCAGTCACTACTATACATGCAGAGCTGGTCTATCTAGTCTAGAATCGCTACTGATAGAGTCAGAGAGTGATGGTGTCCAAATTTATCCTGTGGTGGCTTGTGGCTACATATGAATACAGTATCTGAAACAGGAGTTATTTTAAAACCCCTATCTATTAGTGTGAACCACCCTGAGAAAATATTTTCTATTGTTTTCCAGGTAATGTGATAGAGCAGTATGAAAATAGACTAGAAACCATGAGTGACATTCTGGCTCTAGAAAAGGAAATGGCAAATCTTTCCATTCCTGTCATTGGCTTAAGTAGAGCCACTGCACATACTTCAAAACTTTGAATGTATATTAACAATGAAAATATATTTTGTAAAATAGGCCTAATGACAAGCATATTATTAATATACAAAAAATGAAGCATTGCAGCTTTCAGCAAGGTAAGTAGTGAAATTAATCACCAGTGTATGTTGGCACAACTCTGATGAAATAGATGGAATTGTACCAACGTTCTAGTGATGGAACTGGGCAGAAGAGCTGCATTCTGTTTACTAAATTCCTTTAAACGTGTATTGCACAATCCCTTTTTCTTTTACAAATCTTATAGTAGGTGATCCTAAATATTAAACGACATCCCTACCCCTCATAATGAAGCTGTTGATGTATCATACAAAGAAATTAAATCCTATGAACTTCTGAAGTATCAACAAGGTATTATGATAATACTAAATTAAAAGTCAGGACCCAACTGTCTGCCAAACTTCTTGAACAGCAAACCTCTGTGCTACAAGGCAAAAGGTTTCTGATATGCTACAGGAGTCTGTTGTTGGAAAAATAATTATTGAAAACCCCCACTGCATGGGTTGCCCTAAAGAAACTGAGTTGTGTCTCTGGCTAAATGATGTGCAGTTCTAAAGCTCCTCCTATGCACTTCTCTGCATAATCTGAGCTCCTAGTTTAGGTTCTGCTGAAAACCAAATTACAGAGGGATTTCAATTCTATACACACCTATGTGAAAGTGGGTCCCATTGCAGTTACTGGGAATTCTGACTTGACATATAAAGGTAAAGGTAAAGGGACCCCTGACCATTAGGTCCAGTCATGACCGACTCTGGGGTTGTGGCGCTCATCTCGCTTTAATGGCCGAGGGAGCCGGCGTATAGCTTCCGGATCATGTGGCCAGCAAGACTAAGCCGCTTCTGGCGAACCAAAGCAGCGCACGGAAACACCATTTACCTTCCCGTCAGAGTGGTATCTATTTATCTACTTGCACTTTGACGTGCTTTTGAACTGCTAGGTTGGCAGGAGCAGGGACGACTGAACAACGGGAGTTCACCCCGTCACAGTGATTCAAACCGCCAACCTTCTGATCGGCAAGTCCTAGGCTCTGGTTTAACCCACAGCGCCACCCGCGTCCCTGACTAGACATATACAGGAGGGCATAACCAGCAACTAATCTCTATTCAGGACTGGGTAATGCAGTATTCATATAAAGCATTCAAAAACAGGCAGGAGGAAAAGCATCAGATAACACCAAAGACGGAGAGGATCTAAAAGAGAGTCCTCAAATGTTGGTTAGGAAGACTACTTTGTTTATCTTAACAGATGGCAGAAATATCCATAGCTTGAGTAGAGACTTTTAGTGTTCTTCAAATATACACTTCTTCCTAATGTCAGAGGCCCTAGTTCGCCTTCCTCCTGAAAGTAAGTTTTGGTTCCTTTCACATTTTTTCATTATTCCTAATGTGGCAAATGGATCTCTTCTGTCAAAATGACATGGTTTTCTCGTGCTAGTGTTTGTGCTTATGCATTTATAAACTAAGAAAGGTTCTGCTAGATTGGACCAAAGGTCTATTCTGCTTCCCACAGTAACTGGTCAAGTCGCTCCTGAAAACCCACCAAGGGGCAGTAAGGCAATATTGGCCTGGTGTGTCCCCCCCCCCCCTCCTGGAGTGGTACATGAAAATGAGGTCCTCCAGTGGGAAAGAAGGTTGTGACCAGAGATGACCAATAGCTGAAATCAGTTTGAAAAATGAATTTTACATGCATTAGCACAAAAGCAGTGAATGCACTTCAGTTATGAAAGGTGCAACTATAGTCCACAAAGAATGTTAGAGGAAAATTAAAAGTGCATTATACATAAATGAACATTGGAGAAGGAAAAGTATAAGGAACACTACATGCAGGCAAATATAAAATATACTGATTACATGATAAACAGGATATAAATATGCAATATTAAGGCATGAGATGGAATAGGTTAGCTGTTCTCTGCAAAGATCACATTGCTTAATATTGAGATTAACTACAATTTAGCTTTTAACTTAACTCTAAAAAAATGTGAAATATCAGATAAATGACTATTATAAACAATTATTATGGTATGAAAAACTAGCAGCAATCTTAATGGTTATTTGAGTCTACTTTGATTTACCACCTAGAATTTCAACCAGCAATTTATTCTAAAGGTTAAGTAAAGAAAGAGGAACAAAAAGATTATAGCTAACTATCCAAGTAGAGGACCAGAGGAAGAGCTCAGGGAAGAGTTGAGAGATGAATCCAGGATGCAGTGTATAGAATCCGGATGAAGAGATACAAAGGTTGAAAAATAATGTAATAGAGTTTGGCTTCATAAGGAAACAAGAAAAAACTATACACAACAAGCATGTAAAATTGAATGCACCAGTTAAATATATGCAAGTCAAAGGCTTACTGTATGTGTGTATATTACATGTTATGTATGTGTATGGGATGTGGCTGTAGCTGCCATCGTGATGATTTCCTGCACTTCAAATATTTACCACACCAGCATTTTGTTTGCAAGGTATACCGCCTCTGCACTTAGAGGCACCATGTAGCTGGCATTGCTAATAGTTGTGGACAGACTTACTCTCCATAAACCTGTGTAGCTTTTTAAAAAGCCATCTAATCTAGTGGCCATCACTACACCTTGTAGTGATAGTTGGTTACAGCGTGATGCTGATAACACCAAGGCTGCAGGTTCGAGTCCCATATGGGACAGCTGCATATTCTTGCATTTCAGGGGGTTGGACTAGATCAGTGTTTCCCAACCAGATGTTGCCTGGTGTGCCGCGGGAAAAATAAAAAAACCCGAAAGATTTTTTTTTTAAAAAAAGTCAAATTTTCGATTGGGGCGCCGTCACTAGATGACCCTTGGGGTTCCCTCCCTCCCTCCCGCTCTGTGCCTCCCTCCTCCTCCTCCGGGGAGGCCCTTCCTGGCTCTCGGCCAAGGCTTGGCGGCTGCCACTCACTCACTCGCTCGCCCACCCGTCCCTCCATCCCTGCACCCGGCCTCTCCCCCTCCGTCCCCGGCGCGGGGGCTGCCGGGATCCATAGTCCCCTCGCCCTTGGGCTCCGCACCCGTGCGGGGTGCGCAAACTACGTTTCCCAGCATGGCCTGGCGGGCCGGGCGTTTTGTTTGAAGCGCTCTTCTCCCGGCCATGGAATGAGTGCGGCGGCAGCGGCCGGGCGGGCAGGGGCTCTTCCACGCAGACCCCGCGCAGCCTGCCTGCGCCCCCGCGGAGATCGGGCGGCAGGATGGAGCCCGGGGATCCCCGCGGAGGCGGAGGCTGCCCCCCAGGTAGGGCTGCGTCAGGGGGTTTTTATTTTTGCAATGCTGCATCCGCGCCGGAGGGGACGCATCGGACCGCGGGGAGACCCCTTGGCGGGCGTGCAAGGCAATGCATGCGTGCAGGCGTTGCATGGAGTGCAGTGCAATGCAATGGCAACGCGGCGCCCTGCATGCATGCATGCAACTTCCACCGGCGCTCCGGACTTGGCAGGTGAGGGGGGTCCCCAGTGGGCGGCAGAGAGAGCCGGGAGGGTGAAGGGGAGCCGGGGGGGAGCAGCGCTGCTCCCCGAGCTGAGCCCGGGGGGAAACTTCGGCGTCGTTGCACCGGGTGTTGGAAGCGGAGGCTGGCGGGGGCCCCTCACCTGCAAAACCTGGTCGCCTCTCATATATTTCGTGCATTGCATTCATCGCCCGCTTTCTCCTCCAAGGAGCTCCCGGGGGCGCGCGTGGTTCTCCCCGTGTTATCCTCGCAACAACAGCCCTGCGAGGTGGGTCAGGCAAGTGGCCCAAGGGAGCACCCAGGGATTGTCCTGGCCAGGTGGGGTGATTTGAACCCTGCTCTCTGCCCGGTCTTCGTCCTCATTTAGCCCCCACATGTGCATGACTGTGCATGACTGAGGTTTTCCCCCCTCGTCTTGGCTATGGTGTGAGTCTGTGCTGTTAATTAATGGGGTTTTGCCTTCGGAGAAGATGAGCCAGCCCTCAAGGAGGTGATTATGTAATTTGCTAGCAATTCATGTCCCTCCCGGCGTGACGCTGCACGCTGACGTCACGGGGCTGTAATGGTGGTGTGCCTCGAGATTTTTTTCATGAAACAAGTGTGCCTTTGCCCAAAAAAGGTTGGGAAACACTGGACTAGATGATCCTTGGGGTCCCTTCCAACTCTACAATTCTGTGATTCTATGAGGTTATTTTCCCCTCACTCACAGCTCTCTGGGTCATGGCTTTTAACAGCAAAGAGGAATGTGTATGGAGAATATGCCACAGGGGGGAAACATCTCTGTGCTTCATTTTGTTTTATTGTAATCTATAGTATATTTTCTCTGTTGCTGACTAGCCAGTTCCCTTAAATGCACCTTTTCCCTCTTCTTAGCTGTTTGAGAAACCTATAAATACTTAAGTAACAGCATTACTGTAAAACTAGCTGTAGAGGAGCACAGCGTACTTATTGGAATGATGCCCCATTATTGCTCCACTTCCATTAAATGTTTACTTTAGTCCTTTTAGAAGTCTTTGATGGCTAAAGGTCAGCCTTCTAGCCTTAGAAAAGCATCTTAGGAAGTAATTTTTGAAGTGCCATGTATACTTCTCATTCTTATTCATGCACTCTTCCACTAAAACTTTAGCCCTTTAGTCATCCTGACGCCGAGAAAAAGGGAACAGGATGAAAGAGAAAAGAAAAATGTTCACAGACTATCAAAAGCCAAAGTAAAAAACAAGAGCCACCTTTTTAAAACTGCATTGTTGAGGCCATCCTAATTCTGCATACACATTTTAAAAAAACCATTTCTTTGCAATTGGGTATGTCGGAAGCAACACACACCTGAACACCCTGCATTGTGATTTTTTTTAGGGTGCTCTCCCAAGTTTCAATTCCTGTCCACTCAGGGATATGTTTGGATCACATATGTAATCACTCTTAATTTGGACTGCTGTAAGTATTTTAATGTCATAAAACAAGAGGAACAAGCAGCCAAGTCTAGTTTGTAATGCCGGTACAGGAAGTCCTAACGCTGGATTTAAAGCAACCCTTCATCCCATGCTGGTAAGTTTTATATCACTAATACAGGGCTCCTATGCAAAGGAGAGGAGGTAGAGCTGTGCATTTTTGAACATATTGCACGGCTGGAGAACTGCATTGCAAAATTTGGATAAGTGCAAATTTCAAAAGATAATTGTGTATCATTTTGCATATTGTTCCAGAAAATGTGGATTTGCTCAGTTTTCCTTTAAATGCAAGAGGAATTGAATTTCTCCCCCATCTCTAGTGGATGCTTGGGAATCTGAGGTTTGGGGGATCAGCCAAGAGGGCTTTTAGAAAACAAAACCTTAATAGCCTGTCAGGATGGGTGGAGCTATATGAAGGAGGGGAGAGGAGTTCTCAGTTTCATACATTGGTTCAAAATAAACTGGCATCTCTTTGGCTGCAGATTTCTAGTAAGGTATCAGAGTTAGACCCATTGACATTAATAGCCCTAAGTTACCATGCCCATTAATTTCAGTGGGTCTGCTTAAGTAGATACAAATTCTTTTATTTCTTATTAATTTTATTAATTTATTCATTGTTTTCTGGGCATCACATGACACTAGAGCAACATTAACTTGAGTGGTTCATACAGAAACTGGACTGCATCCCATGTATGTATGAAATTGGCAACATGTTCCTGTCTTCTAAGCAGTGGCAGAAGTTGTTTCTTCGCTAGAAAATATCAGCCTGGGTAGACAGTCTTTTGCACAGATTTCATGTAGCCAAAAAGGGAGGAATCATTTTGCCAGTATTTAAACTTTGCATTCAAGCATGTGATCAGTCAAACCCACACAGATGGCTACTGATACCCTTATGCTTTCAAGACTGCTTTGTTCAATATCACACCAATCAGGTTATCTGCAGAGAAAATTAGAATAAAAATGAAGATAATGGTTGCTTTATTATTTAATGGCCAAGGGTCAAGTTGTCAAAGGCAAACATGGCATTTAGGTAGTTAATTATTTTAAAATAGCCACAAGAAAAAATACAAGTGCAATTCATTAAGTGCTGTTTGCTGTGCATCCTCCATTCATTTCAGTGTGAAGTACTTGTTTGTGTTCCAGTTTGTATTGGGAAGAATGGAGGTTATGAACCAATCCTGTTTGAGGGTTTGCATCCTCTGTCTTAAAAAAAAGAGCTGAACGTTGAGAAAATATTTTAAGTTGATTAACCACCTCACATTCATTTATTAGCTGGTGCCTGTTAAATATATATTCAAGAGAGGTAACAGCTTTGCTTACGAAATAGCTTACATGTATACATACAAAATGTGTGCAGATGTTAATATCATATTATTATAAGGAAATGTTCTTTAATATTTTATTTGTTGTCGACTTCAGAATGTAGAGTATGGAACATTCCCTATTACAGTAACACACCAGAGCCAAAATTACTTTAAAATGAATACGTTAAAAGCCCATCTGTGAACTGAATGATCAACCTTCAAAAGATATATTGATGTTGCTTCCAGTTTCCCATTGAGCACTGTCAGTGGCTTCTATATCTGCAAGATAAGATTATGTGATTCTTGTCAAGTCCTGAAGAATCATGACCTGAAGCGTTATATTGCACTGACTTATATAGTACTGGGTACTAAAATGGTAAATCCAAAACTGAGTTACTAGATCTTAATATGATGTAAAGAGACAATGTAATTTGATTTGATCTACACAGGATATTCATTAAAGGATGTTATACTCAGCAGCAGCATGAGATTAAAGAAGAGATAAATAGATGGACATAAGAAGAATCCTTCTGGTTCAGTCCAAAGGCCTGTGTAGTTCAGCATTCTGTTCTTATAGTGACCAATCAGATGCTTTTGGGAAACCCACAAGCAGGAAATGTGCATAATAGCGCTCTCATTTGTAATAGTTGCGCCTATTCCTCCTAGATTCTTATTTGTTTTGAAACACATCTTTATTTCAATTTCTACATATATCTGAATAAGTTAGCAGGTGTTCTTTTTTTTTTAAAATGTACCTAGTATTGTATATGGAAGGGAGAAAAGATTAAATTAGCTTTAGCTACTTAGCATGAAACAAAGGCGGAAGGAGGTATGCCACGTGGCTATGCTCTCTTATGCAACGAGACTGAACTTTAATGGGTACAGTCCCTGGTTTTTTATATTAAGATTTACCATTGTTATAGACTGGGAGTCACTGGACAGCAAAAAAATATAGTGTACACAAACCCTTTTATTTTGTCAAGTCTGAAAGTGTCTATCCATATCACCACTGACTTCATTCATCTTTAATGACAGGTTTAGCATTGCAAATAAGACCTCTCTATGGATGAAATATGGTATGTTGAGATTTATAGATATAATCAAAGGCAGCTATTGTGTGAGCCAATATGACATCAAGCATGGAATGAATCATGATAATCCTCAGTCTTTGCACTTAAAGCATTTTGTAAACAGTGGAACCGGAACCCTAAGGGGTGCGCTGGCTGAATTTGAGAAATGGTTTACAGAACCAAAGATAACAAAGAATCATTATCAAAATATTATCACATCATTATTATACAATTTTCTATCAAGATGGGGGAAAGTCTAGTAGGAGCTCACTGAATCAAAATATTTTTAAAAGGTTGAGTGAACTCTATGGGCATTTTTGTTGTTGAAAAAAGTAGATTTTCCCATTGCAAATTTTCCTGTCAAACACGCCACACTAAAAAGGAAAACGCCAAACAAACACAAAGCATGCTTTGCTACTTGCTTATACAATATAAGTTTTCCCCTCTCCTACCCCTGTATGGCCCATGTGCCTTCCTCAAATCCACTCCAGAGGATTGGGGGAACCCCTAATATAGGTTTTAGGGGGTGCACAGGGGTAGGAAAGGGGTAAGTTCTGTAAATCATTGTTTTGACAGGTCATGTTAACTGGATACTGCCATGTGTCTTTATTTATTTAGGGTGTGCACATGTGAATTGTTTTTTCCTCAATAATTTTAAATCATTTTAATGGATGATGATGCACTGAGTTCTGTTCTCCATACATCCCCAGTGTACTGTGTATTTGTTTAACGCTAAAGTTTGCAGTTCTACTAATGCACTGCCATGGCCCAACCAAGACAAGGAAAACACACATCTGTTAGTTAACTCTTATCGGCAAGAGACACACTTATAGCAGCTTCCACAGTGCTCTGGACACACACGCTTCTAGTCTTTAGGCCATGGGTAGGCAAACTAAGGCCCATCAGCCGGATCAGGTCCAATTGTCTTCTGGATCCGGCCCAGGGACGGTCCAGGAATCACTGCGTGGATCGCCAGCGCACACATTCTTTCCCTCTCCCTCACATGGTGGCGCCGGTGCCTCCTCCCTCCCTCCTCCTGGCTTCTCCCCACCCTGACTAGAGGAGGAAGGGGGCTGGGCTTTGTTGGTGCCAGCAGTAGTAGCGCGCGAGCAACTGCTATTTTAAGCAGCCCCTCTCTGGAGCCCTTTTGCGTGCCGCTGCCGCCAGCCCCTGCCGCTTGCAAGACACAGGTAGGCAGCGTGGTGCTCTTGCATCATTTTTTCCCCCAAAATATAGTCCGGCCCCCCACAAGGTCTGAGAGACAGTGGACCAGCCCCCTGCTGAAAAGGTTTGCTGACCCCTGCTTTAGGCAGCTGTTCTGGGCCTTATGGAGCAGTTGCAGCAACAGTGGTGCGCTTCCCATCCTCTGATGGGTTGTGTGCCCACAACCTGAGATTTCTTCTGCAGGAAATTGTCGCTGCTTTTCCCTCTTCAAGCCCCTCCTGGTTCTACAAGATGGGTTGAGGGGAGAGGGAATCTACAGATTTGTTGAACTGTAGCTTATTCCTCCACCACATCGTGCATGCCTTCCTCCACCTCAGACTGCTCTGACTCTCCCTCCTCCCCTAGTTCCTGCTTGCAGTTGGCATGACACCCCATAAATCAATGGTCCCCTCTCCTTGGTCACTCCCCTGGTCCCTTGCTCTCACAACACACTCCGGAGCCCTGCCAATTATTGACATACTCTTGCATAGGCTAATTACATTGTGAAGTGGAATTCTAAAACTCCTTACTAAGAAGCAACTCTACAATTGTGTGGCTTCCTTATACACATCTTTCCACTTATTAGCTGAAATGTTTGGCTTCAACAGGTCAGTACAGTGGTACCTTGGTTCTCGAACTTAATCTGTTCCGGGAGTCTGTTCGACTCCCCGTTCAAAAACCAAGGCGTGGTTTCCGATTAGCTGCAGGAGCTTCCTGCACTCAAGTGGAAGTCGCAGAAGCTGCATCAGATGTTTGGCTTCCAAAAACGTTCGCAAACCAGAACACTTGCTTCCAGGTTTGCGGCGTTGATTTGCGGGAAATGATTTGTCCGACAATTGTTTGACAAGTTTGGGAACCAAGGTACCACTGTATGTTGATTCTAAGAGTTGTTGTGCCAGCAAATGAGTGTATAAGCTGAAGGATACGAATAGCCATGCCAGGGATCATCACAAAAATTGTTATGTTAGCAGCGTGAAGATCTTATAATCATATTACTGACCAGTATATGAAGACATGGGTCTTTAGGATTTAGGCGCTAGTTCCACTGCCTTCAAATTGCCCAAACTTGTTTATCATCAGTATAATGAGGCCACAGTCATAGTTGGTGTGCTATCTCCCACCTGTTCATGCCAAACTGAACCCTTAGAAAAAGTGAGTACCTGTAAACTAATACTGATAAAACACACCAGTTCTGATGTGTGTCACTTCTAGGACAGGAGATTGGATGGAATCCATGGAGGGATCAGGATAGTTAAACACACTTCATAAGGAGTTTAGAGAAAATATAAATGTATCTGCTGGCAGGCTAGTGAATCTGGGTGTCCAGCAAGAACCCCTCTCCCACCTGCACTTTGGCTTTATAACCATGGATTTGTTGGTTTCGTGTTTACTCCCTTGAACAGATATGAAGGATCTATTTTACCTGTTGAAGGCCAAAAATTCTTATGGGGTAAAGTGTTGAAGGTTGCACACTGGCAATTGGTGGATCTATAACCAGTGGCAGGCAGCGTGCCACTCCATTCTCTCTCTCTCTATGCCACTCTTTACCTCCTTCATTGCCACCCCCATGAAACCAGAGAATTGTAGAGTTGGAAGGGATCTCGAGGGTCATCTAGTCCAACCCCCTACAATGCAGGAAATCTTTTGTCAGCTAAAGGGGAATAAGATTGAGCAGCTTATGATGAGGCATCCGGAGGCCAGAATGAGGAGCCATTTTAGCAAAGCAATTTTTTCCTAAAACAATGTTGTAGGACACAGCTGCCCTATAGAGCAGCGCTCACCCCAAGGTCTGACCTCAGCGCCTTCCTTCTCCTATTCATGTAGTCTGACTTAAAACATCCATAGAATAGGCTGTCTCCTTTATTATGCAGTAATTTGGGTGGGATTTATGAAGGCTTAAAAAAATTTCAACCCTATTGCCATCTCACTTTACCCAATTATCATGCAGATTTTTATTCTAATGTCACTCTAATGGTGTTTCGGGGTCAGAGTGCCACTTTTAGCTCTGCCACATCTTTAAAAGTTTTGTACTTTGGAAAGGATTTAAAATACTATGCAAAACATCTGCTATAAGAACAAAAGGCATAATCTTAAAAAAGGGTGCAACTTCTCTAGAAATATACATTTCTGCATTGTGGAGCAAACACTTCTGAGATTAATTCCAGTGTATTTTACAGTCTTAATCCTTGTTAGGTTCCTCTTGGTTGACCCTGAATAAAATCTAACTAGGGGTGACCAAAAAATATGTCCATCAACTTTGCTCATGCATTGCAACATAAAAACTGACTGGAGTCATTGACTACAGGTGAGAATGAGCAAAAATACCCAAGAAAAATATGCTGGTTTGTGGATGCTCATTCACTCCACTTTTGTCTGTCACCTTGATTTTCAGATTGGGCATTCATGGAGAAAAGGGATGTGAACTGAAAAAATAGTGTGTGTCTTTTATAAGACAGCATCATGTTATGTTTCTCCCTTTACAGAAATTTATGTTACACGGTATTAGACCATGGGCTAAGCTTAATGTAACATGATACATTAAAAACTGCACATCATGATTGCAATGTGTGTCAGAACAATGAATTGTTATATCAGATCTCCCTTCATCTGTGAGTAGGGCCCCTTTGTAAATCATCCACAAAGGGATGCATTTGCTCCTTAATGGGTGTGCATAAATCCCATTCTCTCGTGCTACCCTGCACCCTCTTCTAAGGGTTCGTCTCAACTGGAAACGTGCTAGGAAACAATAATGTTGATCCTTTATACCCACATTCATTGAAAGGGCAAAAATATCAGCAGTCTTTTAACACAGGCATAACTTAATATACATATGCAGCCTGATACTACAGATAAAAACCTAGATTGAAGCCGATTTAGATGTTCTTTTATATGTCCTCCTAACCATGGGGGAGATGCCTATTTGTGATCCACTCCTTTGTGACTGAGTTCAGGCTTATATGATCCAGCTTGCAGGCAGCAGTCAAGTGCAATGGTCTTTTCCTTGGAAGTGGCGTGTGTGCGTGTGTGCACGCATGCACGCACACACGCACACACCAGGAGCATTGTCAATTCCATTAAAAAGACTCACACAATTGGCTCCATCCTTGTAGTTGTGTCATTTAAGTGTTCTCCCACCTGTACATTAGCTGCTCATGGACAGGCTGTGAAAGTGTCTAAAGGACACCTGAATTCCTTGGAAATCAGCTATCCACCAAACTTTGTGGTTTGCAGGTCAAAAATGGTTCCTGATGTGTAGCCAGAAGTCTTTTCCCCTTTGAATAGGAGATACTCCCAACTCATGCCATATCATCTGATATACACTCCCTATTTGGGTTCCCTGCACCTTCAAGCCCTCCTGAACTTCTGTTCATGGAACTGTTATCTGTGCATGCATAATGGCTGTCGCAAATGTACACACCTCAGCTAAGCTGCAAAGTGAATGTAGCTTACATGTTCAAATCCGTGAAAAACTGGTTCAAGGGAAAATACATTAAAAGTCAGCATTTCTCAAGGAACTACAAGACAAATTAGGATTGTGGCTAGCATTATGGTTTCAAACACCAGTGGTGGGAGTGTACTGGAGCCAGAATAAACAATGTATACACAGCCTTCCTTTTGAGAAAATATGTATAGGGTTCCAGTGTAAATCACATAAGCTTTAAATAAAAGCTATACATAATTCATAATTTGTGCTTGTGGCATTGATAAATGCCACAGGCATTTAAAGTATACCATGAATAAACATTAAAATAAAAAATTCTTCTGGATGTGATTTCTTCCTTTCCAAATTTTCCTTGCAATGTCTTGTTGGTAGTAGGAGCTGGAGAGGGGGAAGCCTTTTAGCAAGCACTTTAAACAAAAAATGTGAGCCGTCCAACCTAGAACACATTTATACTGTAAAGTACTCATATTTCAGTTAATTAAGCTGAATTAAGTATTGGAGCTGATCTGGCTTCTGATCTGTTTACTGTATATACTAGCTTCCCTTTGAATACCTTCCCTACAATATTCCCAAAACACACTGGGGGAAACATTAATTAAAATGGTTAAGAATATGTTACAAACGAAGTGTTCAAAGGAGCACCTGACAGTTATGGAGGCTTGGGGAGCTATCTTAGGCACAAGAAGCAGGCGTAAAGCAAGCCAGGGTAAAGTTACACCAGAGCCAAACCCCATTAAGTGGGGGGCCCGCTGCTCTGCCTAAGCCTGGAAGAGGAAAAATAAGCCTTTAAAATAGTGTTCTATGCCCGAGTGCCATGCCAGATGACAAAACTGAATGGACATAGGATCAAGGCTAAGTCCCCGTACACCCACTTGTTAAGACCTACATCAGCCTTGGCAGATTTAGTTCAGCCACCTGAGCAAGTTATGCTGGGATATTTTTGGTTGAGCCAGGGCTGGCAACATGAAGCTTGCTGAGCTCAGCTGAGCCGGAGATCCACTGTAATGCTGCATCCTCAATGGCTTATCCCAGTGGATCTTGAAATATGATTGCCCCCTAAATGCCTACATAAACGTTCATCTGGATGAAAGCTAAAATCTGGCTGCCTCATTGCCTGCAAAGCTTAACTCCCAAATCATTGTGTTGCCTATGAATATTCTAATTACCAAAGCAGAAGTTGGAGAATACTGTATTTTTTGCTCTTTAAGACTCACTTTTTCCCTCCTAAAAAGTAAGGGGAAATGTGTGTGCGTCTTATGGAGCGAATGCAGGCTGCGCAGCTATCCCAGAAGCCAGAACAGCAAGAGGGATTGCTGCTTTAACTGTGCAGCGATCCATCTTGCTGTTCTGGCTTCTGAGACTCAGAATATTTTTTTTTCTTGTTTTCCTCCTCCAAAAACTGGTCTGGTGCGTCTTATAGAGCAAAAAATACGGTCCATATTTTGTTTTGTTCTGCAAGTGACATAAGCTTAAAATAAATATTATACACAATTCCTAATTAATTTGTAAGTGTCATTCATTAATATCTCAAGTATTCCATGACTATACACTTAAAAACAACAACCTGATCTGGGGATGGAGAGTGAAAAGAGGTCCTAGAAAGCAGGGGAGATAAAAGATTGAGAGGAGTGTGGGAGTAGAACACAGGGGCAGAAAGCAAGCAAGGTGCAGAGAAGCCAGCACTATCAGGGAATATGGGTGTAGTTACTAGAGCATGAAGGGAAGGAGAAACAGGAGATAAGGGGTATTTGGGAAAGGAGGAGCCAAGGAGGAAGGGAGACTTGGGAAGAACTTTATCTGCTGCATGTGAACAAGAAGGGAAAGGAAAAGTAAAAAACAAAGAAACAACAATAGCCACAAAGGATGTGTGACTTTATTTCACTTTCAATTTTCCCTTTGACGGATGCCTTGTACATAGCCCTGAAGGTCTGAACACATTATGTTGTTGTTTTTTAAATGCTCATAGATAAACCATAGCATATCTGACCCTACAATAACCCATCATAACTAATACATTTAAAGTGCATGGGAGGGCAGGAACCTGACACCTGCATCGTAACTTCTGTTATCCAGTACAAGTGGCCATAGGTTGTATTTAGAGGCAAGCTGTAAATTTATCATACTGTACTTTGATTCAGTAAAGAGTAGTTCATAGTAGGCTTCCAGTGACCTTGTGTAATTGTATCTCTTCATCTCTATATTTAACACAGAACCACATGGGAGGTGAGCTGAGATTTCAGGAAAGTTCTTACTTTCACAACTTCTTCACATGCTTTCCTTGAACCAGAATAGATTCATTTTACAGTTCCCACCCTTGGTTAAAACTTGTTCCAATGCTTCAGCAAGGGATACAGCTGCCATTCTATGCTGGTCTTTCATACTGCCAGGGAAGTCTTAAGTAGTTTGATCTTCTCTCTTTCATTGGCTTGGTTCACACCTAACACCAAGCTGTGGTTTATTTAAGTTGTACAATTTGCTTTTCCAAAGTTTACCTTACTTTCCAGGTACTCATTACAGTACCTGTATGTTTGGTGAGCATTTGTAGTGGGGTGGTCAAACAAACCATGGTAAAGGAAGGTTGCTGGCTTCAAACATAATACAAAGCTATATTTAAAACAAATCAAGGTTCATAAGCCAACAACAAACCATGACTACAGATCATGGTTTGTTGGCAGTAAATGAATCATAGTTAAGCTGCTGGACTGTGTTCACTTATTATGCTAGCTAAACCATGGTGATGGTTTGGTGTTATATGCTAATCAGTGTGAGTGCTTATTGGCTACCCCTGCTATACTAGATAGGCAGGGCTCTTTTAATGTTCTTATAACTGTTTTCAGAATGCAGGTTTTAATTCAGTGGAAGATTTCTGGCAAAGTAGAGGAATACTAGACTATACTGTCATTTTGTCTTGTTGCCACTGAGAAAATAATATATTAAGGAGTATGTTAGTGTAATGTTTCCATGATTACTGACCTAGATGTTTCTGTAAGGAAAGCTCTGACTGAGCAGTGAAAGAAAGGCAGAGAAAAGGTGAACATAATTTCAATATAGATGGAAAAGACTGGAAGGTACAAACTGTGATGCTGTGCAGGTTTCACAATCATGATGGTTCCAAATTGTTATACAGGATAGGCAGGTAAGTAATATGTAGCAGTTTTATACTGCTTCAGAGCAAGGGTGAGAAGGAGGTAGATTGGAGTCTACTGGTAGATCACTGGATAATTTACAGTAGATTGACAATGGTTTCTGACTTCCAATCATTTAAGAAAAGCAACAACCAAAATGCCCCCCCCCCCACTTATTTTAGGCTAGCGGAATCCTTGATTTGTAGTTCAGTATTAAGTTACAGATTTGTACTTGTATATACAGGTACTCCAGTATACACTTTGTGGAGTGTGGTCGGTAGTTAAACTGCTTGGGAGGATGAAAGACAATATATACTTTAAAAATAAATAAATAGCTTCCTGCCACCATTTTGCACTTGATTCCAGTTAGAACCAGTAAAAGAAAGAAAGAAAGAAAGAAAGAAAGAAAGAAAGAAAGAAAGAAAAGTATATCCCGTAAGCCTGAAGTCTGGCCATGCCTGTTTTAGAATATTCAAAGCATTTGTTACAACAATACTGTAAAGCAGAGAATTAAGCAAATTCATGGAATATAAAGTTATCAATGGATCTTAGTCATTAATGCTCCAAGAACAGAAGTAGCATGGTTCTGAACAACAAGGTGAAAGACTCTTGCCCTCATGTCCTTTTCAGTGGTGGCCTTACGCTTATGGGAAGCTTTCCCCATGGAGGCATACCTGGCACCATAGTTATCTAGTTTTAAGCACTGGCCCAAACCTTTTCTCTTTACATGGACTTTTGGTCCTTAATTTGAAGGGCAACATTGTGGCCTGTTTTACTGAGGTGGGATTTGAAGTCCTGCCTTTTATTTGTATAGCTGTGCTTTTAGGCTTTCATAGTTGTTCTTAATTGTTTTTAATGCAAGTCACTTTGGGTCACTATGTGAGCAAAATGACATAATGATGACGATGGTGTCCTGTTTGTGGACTTCCTAGAGGCATCTGGTTGGTTCCTCTGGGAAAAAATGATGATGTACTACAGGGGCAGCCAGTGCAATGGCTTCCAGAAGTAGTTGGACTGTAACCCCAATCATCCCTGATGATTGGCTATATTGGCTGGGGCTGATGAGAGCTGAGTTCAATGACATCTGAAGGGCAACTTGTTAGTTATCCCTGCTGTACTAAATATGGTTTGGTCTGATCCAGCAGGTCTCCTCTTATGTTCTTACAATTTTCCTCCCCCAGAATATAAACACGGGGAAGTTTTACACACAATGCTTGCAAATCTTAAATCTAAACTACATCTGGCCAACGGCTTTCATGTAAGGCACCCAGCCAAGTCACACAAGTAATCCTGTTTTGCTCCTCTTCAAACAGGAGTTCCTCTGTAAACAGGAGTCCTACATGTCTGTTCATTTTCACTTTAAAGCCCTTCTCAGGCATTTTAATAATAAATCTTCTACATTATCTTCTTACTGAGGCATCAGCTTTACTGATACCTCTCTGGACATTTGATGGACTCTTGGGGTACTTCTAGATGGGGGTTTGTTGTGAAAGTGGGGCTCACCTTTTCCCCAGCTTTCACACAACACTGGTGCCATCAGAATGCCATCCTGTATTTCTCTCCATTAAAGATGGCCTCAGCCTATTGTGAGCACAGGAAAGGTATAAGCTGGAAATATCATTTCCAAACACAAAGTGGTGGCTTTTGTAAGCAGAGGTCACTACAGATACAGAGTTTCTTATGAATGGATACATGTTGCCTCATTCATTCAAGGTATTGTGCAATCCTACTGTTTGTGCCAACGTGCAACAGGATAAGTTGGCTCCCACATTAGCAGAGTAAAGGTAAAGGTAAAGGTACCCCTGCCCGAACGGGCCAGTCTTGACAGACTCTGGGGTTTGTGCGCCCATCTCACATCTATTGGCCGGGGGCCAGCGCTGTCCGGAGACACTTCCGGGTCACATGGCCAGCGTGACAACGCTGCTCTGGCGAGCCAGAGCCGCACACGGAACGCCGTTTACCTTCCCGCTGGTAAGCGGTACCTATTTATCTACTTGCCCCCGGGGGTGCTTTCGAACTGCTAGGTGGGCAGGCGCTGGGACCGAGCAGCGGGAGCGCACCCCGCCGCGGGGATTCGAACCGCCGACCTTTCGATCGGCAAGCCCTAGGCGCTGAGGCTTTAGCCCACAGCGCCACCCGCGTAGTACTGTACAGGAATGCTTTGCATAGTTGCAATCCTACACACATTACCTGGGAGCTAGTTTTACTGAACATAGTAGGAGTTACTTCCAAGTAAACATGCACAGGATTGCATTGTGTGAGGCCTACTAGTGACTCACACAATTTCAGTGTGAATTGTCCAGGAATTAAAGTCTTAAGGAACTTGCAGTGGGTTTCTAAACTGAAGTAACTATTTGTATGAATGTAGCTTTGAGAATTTGGAAAAAATACCCCTGAGCGACAACAGTACACCTGAAGCATTTTGGATCCTGGTAAGGAACGAACTTACGCTTTTGGAATTGAAGCTGGATTCTCTCTTAAATCCTGGGTGTCTACTTATATTATGGAAGTAGAGTTCCGCATTATTTTACTAATACTACTACAATTTTGTCATGGCGTTTGGCTAAAACAATACACTTATGAACTTTTTTTTTAACGTGGTGTGTCAGAACCCTCACTGTGGGCGGCGATAAGGTTATTAACGTCAGAACATCACAAAGCATAACGGAAAACAAGAGAAAAAAACAAGGGAAAGAGCTACGTTTGTATGGGGACTTTGTACCGTGAGGTGGCCTTTCAGGCACGCGCTGAATAACGCTCCTTCTCCTCCAGCCATAGCAAACTGCCATAGCAAATTTGTGGCGGAAAAACCCAGAGATTATAGCCTCTTTCCTCATCTATGGACATGACAGGGGACTTCAAGCAGCGAAACAGCTCCACTTATTTCCCGCCCTAAATTATGAACCCGTCCTTTAACTGTCCCCTCTCCCCCCCTATACACCCTAATGGTACAGTCCGCTACGGGGCGGAGTTTACGTCGGGAGCGAGGCGGCGTTTCGCGCATGCGTACTTTTTGCGCGATCCGCTGGCCTCGCTGCGTAGCCGTTGTTGTCTTTTCGGTTGGCGTGCCGCTCCCGCCCCTGCCAACCGCCGCCGCCTCCACCACCCACAGAGCTCGCGCCATGGCAGACCCTCGCGTCCGGCAGATCAAAATTAAAACGGGCGTCGTGAAGCGGTGAGTATGCGAGGGTCTGGGCCTCGGCCACCTGGCGCGTCCCACAGCGGGCCGGGTCTGTGGAGCCTGGGGCCGGGTGGTCAGTTGCCTTTGGCCAAAGGCTGAACGGCTGAGGTGGGGTAAGTGGCGGAGGAGGCGCACGTCCCTGAGGGAGCGCCTAGGTGCCTCACGTTGATGGACGTTAGTGCAAGGCCAGTGCTGTATAGGCCTGTAAAGGGGTGTGTGTGAGAGAGAGAAAGTGTGCGTATGTGATATTTCGTTATTCATCCAAGGAACCCGGAAGAGCAACGTCCTCGGTCTGTTTGATCCCCGCAACGGCCTTGTGAGGTGGGTTAGGCGGGGAGTGACCATCCAGTGGGCTGGGTGGGATAATAATAACAACAACAACAACAACAACAACAACAGTAGTAGTAATAATAATAATAATAATAATAATAATAATAATAATAATAATAATAATAATAATATATTTATACCCCGCCCATCTGGCTAGGTTTCCCCAGCCACTCTGGGCAGCTCCCAACAGAATATTAAAAACACGATGAAACACCAAACATTAAAAATCTTCCCTGAACAGGGCTGCCTTCAGATGATGGAACCTGCATCACTCCATAATAACACAAGAGCCCCACTGGATCAGGCCAATGGCCCATCTAGTCCAGCACCCTGTTCCCACAGTGGCCAGCCGCATGCTTATGGGAAACCTGGCTTTGGCCATTCTACTCCACTGCCCTCTTTCTCAGTATTGGTCTTGAGCTTAAGGCTCAGCCCCAGGAGTAAGGTTCTTAACGTAGGATAAACAGTAATGGCACTTAGCTTATGAGTTGTTGTTTCTTCCCCCTCTCTCCCCACCCTCTCATACACATAATCCTGCAGGTGTGTAGGATTAGGCGATATGGACTCTAGGTCAGTCTGTGGCTTCCAAGCAATTTTGATTCCTGGCAGTTTAGAAATGAGGCACTGCCTTAAATGCATATCTCTTAAGAGACGCAGCACAGTGAGTATTTAAAAGCACTTCTCAGTGTGGCCAGATACCAAATGTTGTCAGCAGTATAGTGTGCAGATTTTAACAGAAAGAATGGTCCAAGTGCTTTTATTTCAAAACAAAACAAAACGAACTACAGTATATTTCTTAAAGATGGGTGATTTAAATTGGGTTAATGGTTGTGTAGATGAATCAAAGGGCACAAGTTACCTCAAGGTGAGTAATCTGGGTTAAAGAAGGGTGTTGTGCAAGAACACTAGAGTGCTTGCAAGGAATGCTTAAGAATGCACATCTTGATCTGGATTACTTAACATGGTATAATGGCCATCCACCCCTGATTCTTGCTCACAATCACTACATCATGTGGCAAACATTCCTTCTTTTCTAATGACTTTTACTTACATAGTCCTATATCATTGTAGCATCAAGGTATCATTTATATATTATCTAGTGATGCATGTGTGAATTGGGTCTATCCTGATGGATACATTGATAGGTAGTTAGATTTATTATAGGGCTATTAGTCTAGATTGATTAATATTAGTATTGGTTAATATTAATATTAATCAATCTAGACTAATAAAAGTCTAGATTAATATTGATTGCATGTGTCTAGGTAAATACTGGGGGAATTTGACAAGAGGCAATGTCCTGTCTTCCCATTCAGAGTATCACAACTTCATAGAAAAGTAATGAACATTCACTGTTTTTGAAACCCTAATCTCAGTGGCAAAGAACAGAAATCACTGGCTGCAACTTCTTTTGTATGCTAGCAATTGGGTGGGTGGGTCAGTTCTTGAGATTTTAATCTAATAAACACAATTCTGAAATGTGGGAGACACTGATTAAGCTCTTGACTCATGCAGATCTCTCTGCCTTTGGTTCAGACTTTGTTTCCAGTTTGAGTCAACTTTCTGAAGACTGGCTTGGGCCCAGTCATGTAATTAAAATGTTTATGTAAAACCCAATGGCCAGTCTGCTGTCGCAAGTACCTGTGAAAATGTACCTGTCTCCACTAAACCAACTTGATGCTGCTCAAGTAGCTTTGACAGCAAGAGAACAGCTAGCATTCTGTTAAGATTGCCACATGTCCTTTCATTTAAGAATAGAATTTGAGACCTATTAGAATATAATATATATCCTTTATTTCAGAAACCCAGAGCTTCAGAGCATTATATTAAACTTAGGCCAAATCCAGAAAAGTTTTTTATTTTGATTTTAAAATACTTATTTGACACTCTTTTTAGAATGGCAACAGGTTGTGAACTGGGCTTCTAATTTCTGAGCAAAGTGTTTATTTAACATATTGTGTCTGATAAAATTACAAGTGGAGACCTGCAGCAAAAAGTTAACCCCAGCCCTTGACAGGAATGTTCTTCATTGGGATGCCAACTAGCCTGAAATAGGAGCCTTATAATGCTGTCTTCATCCCACAAGGGTAAAAGTTTCAAGATATGGCTTAGGACTAATTTGAGAAGCTGGTATTAGTTCACCGTTCTTTTTCTAGACTGGTAAAAAGTGGCTAAGTAATTTGCTTAATGCTCCAGAGTTTGTGTGTCTGATGGGACAATGATTGAATTTTGAAACATTTTGAGTAGTGCAGTTCTATTCATAACTACTTGGAATTAAATCCCCTGGTGGTTCACTTCAAAGTAAGTGTAAATAGGATTTGCAAGTTCAGTCTGAGAACTTCTGATAGTTCTTGCATATCTAATAAAAATGCATGGTATTAAAATATGAGTTGTTTAAAGTATTGATTTTTGAAAATTCAGTCACTCCTGGTTTTTGTTTTAAGGTGGGCTTTAGATCTTATTAAGCATTCTTCAGTATATTCAAGTTCCCTGTATAGGGTGACAATAAAACCACCACCACAAATCACAGAACACATATTTCAATTTGAGGGTTGATTTGAGGTGCATTGGATTCATTATTTTGTACCTTGACAGTGCTGAAAAGCACCATATCTGTGATTTCTACTTTTCAGTCAGTGGAGACAGTAGTCATCTGCAATCTGATGGTGGAAAGTAGGGTGGGGACATAGGAAAAATTATGCAACTGAAAGGGCTTCCACTTTACTGGCTTGGGGAGTATTTGTGAGTGTTCACATGGTAAACTTCTCTCTCATATTCTGTCCTCTTCCCCCCACCCCCTGAGTCTTGAGTTGCCAATCAGAACCTTAAGAAACACAGAGCTGAAAGAGGAAATGGGAATGAGTGCCACTCTTCCAACACTCACCTTCAGATTTATGTACTTTTCAAGGAAGGAAAAGGTAGCCACCTTCTTCTTTGGCGATCACTTGTAGCTGAGTAAGATTGGCTTCCATGAACACGGTCTTAACAGTAAGTCCGTAAGTGACTGTGGAGGCCAATTCTGGATCCACATGTCTTTTCATGGTGGGGACATAAGTTTCCAGACGAGAGTAGATCATGGTGAAGGTTTGCCAAACGTGCCTTCCTCTTGGCACGTTTCTCCCTTTTGTCCTGAGTTGGAGTTGAGCCTGTGTTTCCCAGTTGTCGGCGTTTATGCTACATTTTTTTAGATTTGCCTTGAGAGAGTCTTTAAACCTCTTTTGTTGACCACCAGCATTACGCTTTCCATTTTGAAGTTCGGAATAGAGTAGTTGCTTTGGATGATGATAATCAGGCATCTGAACAACATGACCAGTTCAACGAAGTTGATGTTGCAGAATCATTGCTTCAACAATGGTGATCTTTGCTTCTTCCAGTACACTGGCATTAGTTTGCCTGTCTTCCCAAGTGATGTGTAAAAATTTTCAGAGACACCGTTGATGGAATCTTTTGAGGAGTTGGAGATGGTATTTATAAGTGGTCCTTGTTTCACAAGCTTCCAGTAAGGTTGGTAGTACAATAGATTTGTAAACAAGCATTTTGATTTCCCTGTGAATGTCCCGGTCCTCAAACACTCTGCAATTGGAAGAAAGCTGCACTTGCAGAGCTCAGGTGATGCTGGATTTTGGCATCAATGTCGGTCCTTGTGGAAAAAGATAGCTGCCCAGGTAGGAGAAGTGATCAGCACTTTCCAACGTTACAACATTGAGTTGGATTTGTGGTGCTGCAGAGGGGTTGTTTTGTGTTTGTTGGTGCAGCACTTTGGTTTTTGGGATTTTGAGCAATAGACCAAGTTTTTCGTAAGCTGCTGCAAAGATATTTAGGATGGTTTGGAGGTCATAATCTGAGTGTGCCCACACTACATTGTCATCAGCATACTGAAGCTCTATGATGGAAGTTATGGTGACCTTACTCTTTGCTTTCAGCCTAAACAGCTTTCCATCTGTTTGATACCTGATTTCTACCCCAGTGGGGAGTTTCCCTTCAACAATGTGTAGGATCATGGCTATGAAAATAATAGAGTTGGGGCAATAACGCAACCCTGTTTAATACCTGATCCCACTGTGAATCGTTTGCTTTTATAGCCATTGTTATCTGCAATTGTTGCTGTCATATTATCATGGAGGAGCGAAGGTTGTTTACAAATTTATCTAGGCAGCTGATTTTCAGAAGGACAGTCCACAGGGCATTATGATTTACAGAGTTGAAGGCCTTAGGTCAATAAATGCTATATACAGGGGGTGGTTTTGCTCTCTGCATTTTTCTTGAACAGTCGAGCAGTGAAAATCATATCCACTGTCCCCCTAGAAGGTTGAAAACCATTTTGGGATTCAGGAAGGATAGCCTCGGATATAGTTAGGAGACTATTTGCTAAGATCTTTGCAAGAATTTTTCTGGTTGCAGCTAATAAAGAGATGCCTCAATAGTTTCCACAATCCATTCTGTCACCTTTTTAAAAAAAGGTTGATAATTTTGGCATCCCTAAAGTCTGCTGGGATCTCCTCTTTCTCCCAGATTTTTTTGATGAGCTTGTGAAGTTGTTGTGTAAGTTCAATTCCACCCACTTTAAAGACTTCGGCAGGTATTCCATAAGGTCCACTGGCTTTTCATTTGGTTAATACCTGTACACAACTCTCAGATTTGGAGATACTGCAAGCTCATCTCTAATTTGTTTTTTCGGAATTTGTGAGAAGTTAAGGAGATGTTTGTAATGTTCTTTCCAGCGCAGTGCAATAGCTTCTTTATCTTTTAGAAGTGTGGTACTGTCTGTTGAGTGTAGGGGGCATATGCCATGATTTATTGTCCCATAGATGGTCTTTGTGGCTTTAAAGAAACTATGTGTATCATGAGTGTCAGTTAAGTGCTGGTCTCTTGAGCTTTTTTTTATCCACCAGGTGTTCTTTAGCTCTCTGGTTCTTCTTTGAACCTCAGCCTTAATGTTGGCATAGGATTTTTTCTTAGTGGTGCAGTTTCTATCTCTTTGCCAGATCTGAGAGGCCTTCCTTTTCTTTTCAATAATGTGTTCAGTCTCAATCTCACTATCATTTTCATCAAACCAGTCCTGGTGTTTCTTGGTTTGGTATCCAATAGTTTGTTTGCAGGCAGCAATAATGGATGTTTTAACTTGGTCCAGTGTTCCTTGGAGTTCCTCAGGGAACTCCAAAAGCAGATGGTCCTTAAGAGTCATTTGGAGGCAATCCCGCTTAATAGGATCTTGAAGGGCTTGAGTGTTCATTTTGTGCCTTGGTTTCCTTCCTTGAAGCCTGCATTAAGGTATAATCTTGATAGCCATCGTGGAACATATTAATCAGTGATCTTTCCAGTGGTTGTTGTCACTCGTCATAGCTCTGGTAAGGAGATCTTCAGCTCGGACAATTATGTAGTCTAAGAGGTGTCAGTGGCAACGCTACATTCGGTTTTGGCGATTATCTGCCAGAGTAGAAGCAACAACAGAGAACTTGCTATTTCTCATTGTGTGAAAGAGCACTGAGTTTCAACCACCAGTTACCTGGGAGTACTGAGCCGAAGGGAGGTACAGTCTGGCCTCTGCCATCCAGATGACCTATGGGCTACTGGGAGGCTATGCCCTCTTTCAGGAGATCATCATGGTAAGGGGCATACAAACCTGGTTCCATCCATCAGCTAGTGAAAGAGCACCTGCTCCAATGCTTGCTTGCTTTTTCATTCCCTTATCTTTTTGTATCATGTCTATTAGATTGTGAGTCTGCTGGCAAGGGCTGCCTAATCTCTGGATGTGCAGTATGTGGGGCACTTTGCCACCCTATTAGTGTTAAAAAATAATAAAGGCCTTGGTGAGCTTGTGGCTGAGTGCACTCTTGCCATCTCTCTAGTACAGATACTTGTCTGTCTTTAAAACACACATGCAACAAAGTGGCAAACATCAGTAGAGCTAGCACCCCTCCTGAAATTTAACAAACATTTTAAAAATAACTAGTTTAAATTTAATTTCATTCACTTTTAGAAGTATCTGTGTGTTCTTCCACAGCGCTAGATTGCACACATGAGTCAGGTGTTTTTGTGTGCGTAAAGGGTAAATTTCAGTACAGCAGCCACAAAGTTATCCTTCACCCATATCTGAACCAGATATTACATTATTGCCATTGAAGGGGCACTTGAACCTCTAGTATGCAGATGCTAAATTGTGATTGAGACATATATTCACAGATTGTCTTCATAAGTCTCATAGCTAGCCTTTGTTAAAAGTTACCTATGTACAGTAACTGCAATTATTGTAAGATTTTTGCTAGGCTGACATAAAAGCTGTTGACTCTATTTGAATCTGCCTTAGCTAAATTCAAGCTTAAGCAATATATGTGCAAATAAATGAATTTTCCGAAATGGTTATTCTTTAGCTGTTTCAAAAGTGTAGTGGCTTTAAAAACTGCTGTGAACACAGTATGTTGGGGCATGTGAAAATAGCACTGACATTTGCCCATAGTTTCCCTCTGATTAAATGAAAGTGACACCAGTAGATTAGAATGAGACTAAGACAATTCACATTGCAATTGTGTTAGTTTAACTTTAACAATCTTTTAACACTCTTGTTTAAATGTAGCTGACATACCATAATTACAAATCTACAAGCCTTGATTATAGAATTTTGCATCATGAACCTATGGGAGAAGTGTATTGATTTTTTGGTAAGGCAGTCCTTTTTAGAAACCACCTTTCCAAAACTGTTGAATCTTCCCAAGTTTGTTCTCTTGCCTGTGGCTCTGACACATAGCTACTGTTTTATAAGCAACCATAGTGCCAAGTTTGACATAGCTTGTTAATATTTTATTTTAGTTTTTAAAAAGTACAAGCTCTTTAAAAAGCCTGAATAAAATGACTTTCCTAATCTGAAACAATTTACTGAACACTAATAGTTGGTGAAAATAGATGCTATCGCCCTCAAAATTCAGCAGAAACCATATGTTAACCTTACGTTGGAGCCACCATGACTCTTAAGCATCCTCCCCTATTTTGGTATTTAGAAGGCCTGCGTAAGGAATGTGTTGCGCCCAGTAGGGTTCCAACCAGGCACCTGTATTGCTGTTTTGGTTGAGGAACACAGTTTCTTCCCTCCCTTACTGTCATAGAGTTACAGTTGCAGGTAGTGATACGTGTTTGGTGAATATAACAGCTGCTACAGTGGTACCTCGGGTTAACTACTTAATTTGTTCCGGAGGTCCGTACTTAACCTGAAACTGTTCTTAACCTGAAGCACCATTTAGCTAATGGGGCCTCCTGCTGCTGCCACGCCGCCGCAGCATGATTTCTGTTCTCATCCTGAAGCAAAGTTCTTAACCTGAAGCACTATTTCTGGGTTAGCGGAGTCTGTAACCTGAAGCGTGTGTAACCTGAAGTGTATGTAACCCGAGATACTACTGTATTTGGGATTTGAAATACACGAACAGCAACTGAATAGGTGTAAGAAAAACCAGTGATAGAGTTGTTAGCATCCATCTGTCTCGAGACAGAGGAGTGTGCCTCTGAAGTGTCCTCTCCAAGGTACTAGGTAGTGTGTATGGAGATCCTGGGCTGCCCAGACAGCAAGACCTCCCCTTGTTGGACCCCCCCCCCCCCGTTGGCCCCTTGGGGACTTTTTAAAATGGTTGTAAGGACATGGTTAGCCAGCTGGGTCATCAGGTTCCAAATTTATCACACACTTCCAAGTTGCTTTGTTATGGAGCTTGCATCCCAGCAGCAGGTGACTGCCTATCTCCAGCAAGGGTGGAGAACCTTTCTTCTGTCGTCGTCCTCCTTTCCTCAGGTGTAGTATGTTGGGAGCCTGTATGGCACCAGCAGTAGGCAGGGCTAAAGTGGATGGAGTTTGCAGGATTCTGCAGCTTTCTCTCCCCCTCCCCACTGCATTTCTGTTTTTTCTTTCCCACTTACTGTCCTCCCTCACGGCGTCCTCCGCTGCCCCTACTAGCCCACTGCAAAGTTTGTTCCCCCGAGGCTCACCATGTAGCAAGCAGTTACATGTTCTCTGGAAGAAATTCCAGAGGAGTGGTCTAGAGAGCAAAAAGTGGGCTTTCAATAACCATAGGGTAGCTTGATTTTTTTCTGGGCGCCTCCTAGGCTATAAATTCCTCATCACTAACCTACAGAACCTGTGCTGTGGAATTCTTAGAAGGTAAAATTTTATAACAAACTGACTAGTTGCTTTGGTATATGGTATCTATCTCTGTGTTGTTGTTTTTAAAAGCTTGCTATCATATTCACAACATGAAATCTAGACAACTGGGGGAATTCTTACCCTCTGCAGTTCAAAGCAAAGTAATATTGTCATATAAACAGGACAACCGAAATTTTGATCTCACTAGCCCACTCCAACCGCCCTGCTGGTGTCTGCCTACCATTTCCTGCCTCCCACTGAACCTATGGGATTCTGCCTTCTTAGTATTCATCCAAACAACCCAATATTCAGCTAACTGGAGGATTTCTTAAATTGGATTTTTAAAGTTAGATATTGATGAGTTCAGTGCTTTATATTTCATGAATTTAATAGATTTTTATGCACTGCTGAAGTTTAATGATTGTATATTTTTAATCCTTAAATTAAAAAATTTCTAAATACTTGAATGATCAAACTGACAATTGAGCAAGCATTACTATGGGTCTAGATTTTTCTGTTCCTCATTCAGGTTACAAATTGATTACCTATCAACCCTTCCAATCAATTAATTGCTTTGGGTTCCTAAAGCAATTGTTTTCTTTCTCTCTAGGGAGTTCTGATTTTTGTCTTAAGTAGGAGATGTCATCTATTTACACTAGCAATTTTTATGCAAGTAATTTGTGTCCCTTGCAGAACTGATTTAATGTTATACTTATAAGATACCTTGTGAAGGTTATGCTCATACTTTTTCTTTTTTGTTTGTGTTTTGTTTGTGTTAATAGACCTCAAGGAAATAAAAAATGTGTATGTTTTTATATTGTAAACCGCCCTGTGATCCTCTGATGAAAGGTGGTATAGAAATTTAATTAATAACAACAATATTATGTTTTGAGCCTGAAACTTTCCTATAAACTACCCTCTAATAACTGACATTAACTATAATAGATCTAATTTCATTCCATTAAAATATTTTAAATTCAATTGAATTTTCAAAATATGACTTGTATGTGAGTAAATTGTGAAGAGAAATAATTGCTAAAAGAAAGGTAAAATAAATATGGTAGTTTCTGTTAGTGGTGCAGCTTTGATGTAGTCCTGTTGGAGTCACTGACAAAACTTTTGAATAATTGCTTTGAGGGTTGCAACATAGACTATTTTTCTGACCACATGTGAATTCCAGATCTTTTTATGTGAGTTTTGTTGCTTGCATCACTTGCACCAAATTTCACTCTACAGTGGTACCTCGGGTTAAGAACTTAATTCGTTCTGGAGGTCTGTTCTTAACCTGAAACTGTTCTTAACCTGAGGTACCACTTTAGCTAATGGGGCCTCCTGCTGCTGCAGCGCCGCCACCGCGTGATTTCTGTTCTCATCCTGAAGCAAAGTTCTTAACCCGAGGTACTATTTCTGAGTTAGTGGAGTCTGTAACCTGAAGTGCCTGTAACCCGAGGTACCACTGTAGTTGCAAGTGTCATGGGAAAACCAGTTTAGGGTAGAATACAGTCAAGTGCTCCTGAGAACTGGGTTATTTATCTGCGTTCAATGCCAAAACAGCAATACTCAGCTTGCATATATTTTATAATTTGGTGTTTCACAGTCATGTATTTATAATTTAGAAAATTATAAATTTAGTTAAACTAAACAGAGCTTTACCTAAATAAGCTTATATCCTAGGGAGATATGCTATATATATATATATTTTTAATGAAAATTTCTGTTTGTTTGGGATAAACTGGCACACTTACTGCCCAGTTGGTTATATGATCCATCTAGGTAGCTGTGTGCTTAAGGACTTCCCCTTTGCCAGCTGTGAAAGGGGAACGAGCTGCATAGAGCTCCATCTGCCATTATTGGCAATGTGAACCTTGTTGTGCATCTGAGGTTCTGGATCGCAGCCTTTGACTTTGAGATGGCTGGCTAGATTGCAACTGTTGAAGCTTTCGTTAATAATGTGGCTTAATCAAAGCTCTGAGATTGCATATATATATGCGCAAAGTCAGATATTTCTGAATTGGCATATGGCTGTTTTTAAGTTCTTAAGGGTGGCAAAACAAAAACTATATATTTCGTTTAGTAAACAACTTGAATATTCAACTATAATGTAATAAGTATGACTAGTCTGCTTTTGTTTTTGTTTTTAAATCATATCATAAGGTGAGATACAATTCTTCTTAATAAAAACTACAGTGGTACCTTGGGTTAACTACTTAATTTGTTCCAGAGGTCCGTTCTTAACCTGAAACTGTTCTTAACCTGAAGCACCACTTTAGCTAATGGGGCCTCCCGCTGCTGCAGTGCCGCCACCGTGTGATTTCTGTTCTCATCCTGAAGCAAAGTTCTTAACCCGATGTACTATTTCTGGGTTAGCGGAGCCTGTAACCTGAAGCGTATGTAACCTGAGTTACCACTGTAATCAAGAATATAATATTGTTTATTTATACATAAAATGTATAGCCTGCCTACTTTTCAGTGCCATCATGTTTGAAGAAAAAACTAGAGGCTTTTGTGGTGAGCCTCAGCTTCTTCTGGACTCTCCTTTGATTCTTTCTTCTTCCCATGTTCTTTTCAGCCATAGTTTTAAGAAAAATCTGTGAGATAGTTAAAAGTACCTTTGTTTGATGCAAGATTTCCCATCTATGTGAAAGGAAGCTTAAAAGTTTATCATAACATTTGTTCAGGGATAAAAGCAATTTGGATTTTGGTGAATTAATATATTGGTGAAATTACCTCTGTGTGCTCATTTCAGCACACTCATAATCTGCTTAACCATCCTAAATATTTGCAAAATAGGGATTATTACAAAGATCCTGTAAACTTTTAGGTAAAAGGTAAAGGGATCCCTGACTGTTAGGTCCAGTCACGGACAACTCTGGGGTTGCGGCGCTCATCTTGCTTTACTGGCCAAGGGAGCTGGCGTATAGCTTCCGGGTCATGTGGCCAGCATGACTAAGCCGCTTCCGGCGAACTAGAGCAGCGCACGGGAACGCCATTTACCGTACCTTTCCGCCGGAGCGGTACCTAGTTATCTACTTGCACTGTGTGCTTTCGAACTGCTAGGTTGGCAGGAGCTGGGATCGAGCAATGGGACCTCCAGAACGAATTAAGTTCTTAACCCAAGGTATCACTGTACTGAAGCTGTCATTGAAGGTGTGCTTGAACTGTGTTCATACCTTTGTAGCCCACTAGAGAGAGGCACAAACACACAACAAAAAACTCAAAGTGTGTTAACTCTAAAGATGGAAGGAATGAAATCAGGTAAATGGATATTTAGGGTTTTTTATAGCTTGTGTTGATTAAATCTTTCTATGAATCAGAGTCCTTATGAGGGACTCTATACACTGAGGTGCACAGTTTGTAGGCCCATCAGGGGCCAAACAGTTTGTCCTACTGAATTAATTCAGCATGTTTGCAGTAGATATAGTTATAATGCTTTGGGTAGAGCTCCATCAGTTTTCTTGACACGTATTCTTCTAATGATATTTACAGTCCAGTATAATGTTGCAGGAAAAATAGGAGCAGATTGAAGCCAGATGTGTATTTCTTTTTATATAAACTGTCCTGGGAATTTAATAGAAGGGCAGTGTAAATATGGCTACAATAAAGATGTTACATATTTCTGGTGTACTGTAGGCTGCAGGGGAGACAGAACTTGCCTAGATCATTGTTACTCTGTATCTAGAGGATAAATTCCCCTGGGCAAATTTTGTAGTAATTTTATTTTATTACGAGCTTGTAAATAACCAGTTACAAGCTTGCACCAGCAGTGATCAGCATGGAACCAAAAATGTTGGCTGCCCTTGGTAGCCACTCAGAATTTACTTTTGTTAGAACCCTTTCCCTCCAATACATGTTTGCTTGGAAATAAATTCCATTATGTTCATTGGAACTTAATCCTAGGTCAGTGTGCGTGGTTTGTAGCTGCAGTTCTTGCTTCCCTACAAGGAGGTGTTTGTTTTGACTGTGGTTTGTGACTATACTGTGTCAGAGGAAATGATAAGGACTTGCATATGGGGTAAATGTACAGTGCTGCAAGCACCTGCACCAGCCCAACAGCTAGCCTCAACTTTCTCCTCCTGACTTGGAGAGAAACATTGGGACGCATTCTGGTGACAGGCAGTTCAGGTTCTTGATGTGCCTTTGTCACCTGTGTCCAAAATAGCTTAATTTCACCCTGTAGCTTGGAGCTGGTTAGAGGATGGCAATCTTTTCTGTTACTGTGCTGAGGTTTCTGAAACTCAGTACAGTTATAGTGAATGACCCCATCCTGTCCCCAACTCAGAGCTAGACAGGAAAGGTTGGAGTTCCATTAGCTACCCTCGTCTGACACACTTGCAATGGGAATGTGGCTCTCTAGTGCTTAAGGATTGTATTTAGCCTTTCAGTTCCTCTTGGAACAATATTTACAGTAGGCATTTACAGCACTTGTATTTCATCCCAACTTACATAAATTGGGAAGGTCTTGGTACTTTTACAACATCAGCATGCCATAAATTACTAATATTGAGTGTGCATCCGCAGGTAGGCCAGTAATTATTATTTTCTTGGCTACATATCAGTGCACACATACCCTTTCCTGCAGTTGTTCCCACTCAAAAGGAGAATTATGGAAATTAAGTATACATGCTTTCTGTTGTATTCATAAATGTCCTATGTTGCACTGTCACTTAAGATATAACTATAAATCATTTTTAAGGAGAGACTCTGTCTCAGTGATAGAAAGCATGTATTCCATCCAAAAGTATTTCAGTTCAATCCCAAGTCTTTATAGCTATTAGTACCAACCAAAAAGTCATAGAAATGTTGCAAGCTTTCTCCAGAGCTCTTCATCTACCAAGATGTTAAACAAAGTATAGTGGGGGTGAGGAAAGTAAAAGGTGCAGAAACGAGGGTCAATATTGTAGCTATGACATCACCTTGTAGACTTTTTTCCAGTATGGAGATCATATGCTGTGTAAGTCCCAGGTGCTATGATACCAGGCTATACACACCTCGGATTCTGGGAGGATGAAGTAATGGCTGCTTTTCCCATTGAGAAAATAAAGCCTAGCCTGTGACCCATATCACCATCTTGAACATAAGAAAAGCCCTGCTGTATCAGGCCAAAGTCGTGTTTGGTTCAGCATCCTGTTCTCACAGTGACCAACCAGTTGCCTCTTGGAAACCCAAAAGCAGGTCTCGTGTGCAAACACACTCTCCCTGCTTGTGATTCCCAGCAACTTAGAGCTGAGTATGCAAAGCAGACCTTATGGCTACAACACTGAGCCTTTTTTTTTACTCCCCGCCCCCCCATCTCACCACACCCTACTTTATTTCTTTCTTGCATCTCTGATGAAGTGTTCTAGAGAACTCAAAAGCTTGCCACATTTTTTGTGAGTTGATTAGTCTTAATAAAAGTGTTGTGCAACTGTAAACTTTTTTCTGTATAGGCTAGCATGGCCATTTTGGCTTATTTTATAAGATAGCATTGTAAAGCAGATATCCTGACTTATACTTGTACCCTTGTTTATATTTACCAGAGCAACTAGCAGATTAAATGAGAAAAAAATTGGATAAGTTATACAAAATAGTATAAGAAAAGCCAAATAAGTCAGTTTTTTTAAGTAACTGGAGGAAATACACAGTGGTGAGCAACAGAAGCAAGGTAGAAATATTTAAGAAAAAAGTAGTAGGAAGGGGTGGAAATGGGGGATCTTTTATACTATACCCCAAATCCAAATAACTAGCAGCAACAACGCAAAATTGGTGCTTTCCACGGTTAGCATGCTCTATGTCATAGTTTTGAGTTGTTAATTGGAATACCAGAATGTGGGATGATGTCGCTTTCAAAATATACCTTTCTTGACTTTATAATCTAGATTTATTGAATGGCTGTGCCAAATAAATGAGCACCGTTTTCTGGGTATCCAAATTAGTGTGTAAGCAGCAGTTTGATATTCAGCTACAGTGGTACCTCGCAAGACGAATGCCTCGCAAGACGAAAAATGTGCAAGACGAAAGAGTTTTCTGTTTTTTGAGTCGTTCCGCAAGACGAATTTCCCTATGGGCTTGCTTTGCAAGACAAAACGTCTTGCGAGTTCTTGCGAGTTTGTTTCCTTTTTCTTTAAAGCCCCTAAGCCGTTAATAGCCGCTAAGCCGCTAATAGCCGTGCTTTGGAAGACGAAAAAACCGCAAGATGAAGAGACTCGCAGAACGGATTAATTTCGTCTTGCGAGGCACCACTGTTCTGACTGCTACTACCAATCACAGAAAATGCCTTCCGAATGGAGTACAACAATACATCACACTTGCCTTGGTCTTGTTGATACAATTAAACAAGTTTATCAAGAGTTTTTGCTACATTACCTGAATATTTGTATGGTTGGAACACCACCTGACTATTCTGTTGCAGCGTATTATTTGACCAATGGCCAAATATTCCATAAAGTCAAGAATGCTCTGGTACAAGCAGCAGACTATATTTTGATTGTGCATATGGTTATCATCAAATAGCAATGGCAGGAGTTCCCCAGCTCTGCAGAATCTAGAAACGCTTTCTTTTGCAAGAACATATAGGAAGCAAACATTCATATTGGTTCAGGTCTAGGATTTTCTGTTAGCTGGAATTTTACAAAATGCCAGTGGTTGTGTTTGCACACTGTACATTACATACAGCTCTGCTTCCTGTTAAGGATGCTGGCATCATTTTGTGGTGTGTATTGAGTGACATTGCATGTATGTGTGTGTGCTTTAGTATCCTAAACGCCTTGCAGACAAACCTGCCAGCTCAAAGTAGAGCCTGGTCTTCTTGCTCTTTGTTAAATGACTGCCATTTTGACCTAGGCCACTACTTTGACCTAGGCTCCACAATCTTTGGACAGGCTGTTCATAAAAGCATGCTAAAGGGAGCTTTAGTCTTATGGCCTTTTTAAAGACTTGGATGGGAACTCTACGGATTTTCAGAGGCACTCAGTTTGAAGTACTAGAATTTTAGTAAGAAAAAGGTGGTACTCATATACAGGCCACAAGTAGGGTTCTAAAGGGGTTTGTGCACTGAATGGGTTAAAATGCAGAGGTTTGGTACTTTAACAGATTCCAAGCACATTATTTTATTACAGTAATCCCTCATCTTACATGCCTTTGACTTGCATAATTTCAACCGCACATGGTTGAAGGTGAGCTGGTTGGAATTGTACAAAAGTCCCAAGGAAGATGGAGAGCTTTCAAGTTCTTTTTGCACTGAGTCCACATGGGTGCAAAAGAGCTTTTAAGCTCTCCATCATGCTTAGGGAGCAAGGCCCACTCTAAGATATTGTGTGAGCATCCAGAGCCAGCATGCTGAGCAGGCCTTACTCCCCAAACAAGCTGAAGAGCTTAAAAATTCTTTTTTTGTGTGTGTGTGGGGGGGTTAACCAAGTGGACCTATAAATTATCTTCATTTTTATTGGTTTATAGGCAAAAGTGGAGTAGAATGGTGTAGTCTGACTAGCTATACCTTTCTGGTTGAAGGT
>NC_138749.1:36561629-36591629 GCF_965113315.1 Podarcis vaucheri
TCCCCTCCCTCTGCTTTTAGGCTGTTGTGCTGGGATATATGGAATTGCTTGGGTCTGTTCTTTACATACCCAGAAATTTAGAGATCTTATACACAGGATCTGCCAAACAAATGGCTGCAGCTGTCAGCATGACAGTGCTGTGCACCTGGTCATACTCTTTCCCTGCCTAATCATAATACCAAGTTTCTCAAAGCTGATAGCCCCAACCATATTTCATTTCTGGTTCCTCATTCTTCTACTCTTAAGTCCTCCACATCATTTTGCTTTCTTCTTCTTCTTCAGTCCCCATATGAATTTATCCTGATATACAAATCTTTGTATGCAGTTTTGCCTAATGTACGCATTTCTGCAAAGCAATTTCCCCTAATATATGCAACTTCATTATAGTGTATGCATTTTGTACACATTACTTAACTGGAGAACTGCAATGGATACTATGGTGCAATTCCCTGAAAACTCCATGATAGACTGTATGTGCAAAAGAAATGCCTGTAATATGATTATTAGGTTAGACTGGCAATAGTCCAGTTAAATCTAGGGCTGTGCACTGGATTCAGCCAAATCCTGAAGCAAATTGGGTCAATTTGTGCCTTGCCCAGATTGGGTTGAAGTAGCTGCAAATCACTACAGAGGAGATCAGTTTGTCCCATACAGTGGTACCTCAGGTTAAGTACTTAATTCGTTCCGGAGTCCATTCTTAACTTGAAACTGTTCTTAACCTGAAGCACCACTTTAGCTAATGGGGCCTCCAGCTGCCGCCACACCACTGGAGCACGATTTCTGTTCTCATCCTGAAGCAAAGTTCTTAACCCGAGGTACTATTTCTGGGTTAGCGGAGTCTGTAACCTGAAGCATATGTAACCTGAAGCGTATGTAACCTGAGGTACCACTGTACAGAGTTGAGGAGAATTGTGCTGATCTGAAGCTCAGGCAGATGCCAACATTTCAGTAGACGATCATCCTCTGCTCATCTCCGTGTTCATCACATGACCTTGGGCAAACAAAATCTTTCAGTTGGAGACACACACACCCCATTTGTAAAATGAGAGTCATAATGACCAACTTCAACCAAAGTTGGTAGGCATTCACTAGGTTCAAGGTGAAAATTACTTTGGAAAAAGTACGGGTGTATAAAGGATCAATTGAAATAGCAACAGTACATATAGAGCTATCAGTATGACATTACTTATTTATTTAAAACTAATAAGAAGATTCTCTCTTCTTATTGTGCCATGTTCCATCCTACTAACACATAGGAAGGAATATAATATAGTATATACTGGAGCTGTCAAATGTATAACATATTTTCTAAGAGGAAAATGCAGAATGTGCAATTAACTTGCTTAGCATGGGTTTCAACAGTTTTGTATGTTTTCCAGAAAGAAATGTTAGCAGTCTGAGAATTGTTGAGAAGGCAGCATGCAACCTTCTGCTCTTTGCAAAATTATTTCCTTTATGATCGCTTCACTTGCAATGTTCATAAAAGCCGGGAAAATATGATGATGTGTTTATAACACATCCTCATCCTATTCTAGCTATGGGAATCTGTTCATAATAACAACATTATGCACATATATTACTTCCTAGATTGGGAACTATCTGACTAAACTGAATGCGCAGAATATTAATCTAAGCCAAGTCACGGTATAACCACACTGCATTGCTTTGAGCAGAACATTCACATTTTCATGAAACTAGCTTGGACTAGAGCTGGATCAGGGCCCCTGGTTTGATCAGCCAATATAATAACTTTGCTGCAGAGCAGATCCTGAAACACAAGTATTTAAGTGATATATTATTGGGACATATAAAGTGCTACCAGCTCCTATGACTTCACCTACTAAGATTATTCCACCTAGGTTGAGATATTTAAAATCACAATGATTTTAATGGTTCCATTTTTTTTAAGGTGTGTTTCTCACCCACTAAAAAAAGTGGGACACAGAAATGCTTCACTTTAATAGGGTCATGGCCAATATATCAATTTTGTTTAAGTGTGTCCTACATCCAATACTTTTTAAAGTTTTAATAATTTCTTTAATACTTAAGATGGATAATCTATTGTTTTAGCACAGAAATACCTTCATTATAAGGCATTTTCTTTGCCAAAGCAGCAGAATATTGTTAGTCAAACCTTTTCAAAGTTCATCGTTGCCAAAATTCAGAAATTTAAGTAGGGATTGCAAAAATGACCCATTTGTTGCCTCCTTCCTCTTGCTTTTATAAAAAATGAGTAATTTAGTGCAAGAGGCATACTGTAAACTCCCTGTACAAAATATATAAGGTGAACTGGAGACAGAGAATGGGACCAAGAAGCTTTCCAAAAGTGGAAGTGCTATAGTACTAGGTGACTTCAGTTACCTCACAGTATTAATAAGTTCATGATTGAGTCTGTCTTCATATTCTGAGCAAAGTCCTTCAGATAACACAACAAAACCAATAAACAATTACAAGTTATATAATAGCCTTCTATTTAATTAACGCTTGGCAATTGAAGTTTCCCCAATATATTTTAATTTAATTTTAACATAAGACCACTGTCCAACCAATAGCTGGAGAAGATTTTAAAAAAATAAAATACGGTTGTTGCTTGGTTGCCTGCCTCAAGACATCTATTTTTCCCGAATTCTCTCTTTTCCTCTCTCATCCCCTAAACTTGCTTAAACACAACTCATTTCTTTAGAAGCTTACCCACACCAAATGAACATACATAGAAAATTATCATGCTCACTGTGGAATTCTAATGGAGCATCTCTGATTCCTGCCGTTTACACACACTGGGTGCTTCCGAGTCCATATGTCTAACAGGGACGACTGCAGGGAGAACAAAGATTTCACGGATGGCTTCCGATGGAGTGCACAGGGGTGTCCTAGGGAAAAAAGTTACCTGCTTTTCCCCAGCACATTCTCCGTATCCCCAATTCTGTGCTACGGAATGCAATCAAAAGCTTGTCTGTGCATAGCCTTAAGCTAACCATCATCACTAATCTAGTCCCAGCACAGTATTTCACATCTTTTATATAAAATTTCAGGCTGGATCCTGGCTGAGGGTTGCTTCATATGTGATATGGAAGGCTGCCGGCAAAAAGTGTTTCTGTGGATTTGGGGACATGTTTGGGGTTAGTTTGATAATGTGGGGTCAATGCAAGCTTGGCATGCAGCCTTGAATACTTCACACATGATCAAGGTGCTCCACATGGAAAGCCAAGTAGGAACGTTAGAGCCTTGGGCTACAGAAGCAATTTTCAACAGCCCTCGGCATCTAGGCTAGAATGTAAAAGACAGACCGGTCATGCCCTCTTCCTCATAACTATATAAACCACACACTTCTTTTAGGTGGTTGCAGTTCTCTTGGTGGCCAAGGTGCACCATGGTCCTTCAAGTCCCCCCACATGAATGGGAGCCTTCTTTCACTATGGGTTTCCTTGCCAACTTAGCTCAGCCAAAATTCTCCATACGGATCTCATACTACCTTACTGAAATTCATCAGGATCATACCATATTGCAGAGCTCAAAAGATGAAAACTTATTAAGCAATAATGAGTAATACTAATAAGCAATCGAATTGCTTAATAACACAAGAAGCTGATATTTGGCATGTAATTAGTTCATTTCATCTCTTTTCTTTAACACTGGCAGGTCCCCCCCCCCTTCTCCAGACTTAAATGATATAGAAGAGTATGAAAAAGGGTTCTTTTGAAGCTATTTTGTTTTCAGTAATAAGCTGATTTTCCACCAGGTATCAGATTTGCCATTCGGAGATGGCTGCATAACTGGATTTGGCTTTCAGGGCATGACTATAGAAATGAGAGCCATAAGGATTCCCAGTTGTTTCGGCATGACAGCTGTATGGGGTAGAAGGCTCCCCATTTATCATTTTTGTGAAAGCCATATTTCTACGATGGCTGGAACTCCTTGGGGGTATATTGAAACTGACACACAGAGAAGCAGACGGGGGCGTTTACCCGGCTACATAACACCAAAGATTTTATTTCTTTTCTTTGCAAGTTCTGGCCTTTTCTATACCCCTCTTTCTAACCACAACAGGCATAGCTGAGCATTGTTCGCAACAGTAATCTCAACCCCCTTGAATTAACATTTGAACCCAGGTTTCTTTTTGAACTCTGTCTCCAGTTCATTGTCCAAGAAGAAGCTCAATTTGTTCATCGTTTTTTCTATATATATATATATTAAAGTATATTGAAGAAGGAGGGAGAAAGGTTCCTGAGCAATGGTTGCCCTGATTTGTACATTCCAATGTATTTTTCTAATTTATTTATTTTATCCTATTTAAGATATTTCTTACCTGTCCTTCACCATAAGGTCTAGGGTAGGTTACAACCCTATAATCATATACAGTGGTACCTCAGGTTACATATGCTTCAGGTTACATACGCTTCAGGTTACAGACTCCACTAACCCAGAAATAGTGTTTCAGTTTAAGAACTTTGCTTCAGGATGACAACAGAAATTGTGCTCCGGTGGCGCGGCAGCAGCAGGAGGCCCCATTAGCTAAAGTGGTGCTTCAGGTTAAGAACAGTTTCAGGTTAAGTACGGACCTCCAGAATGAATTAAGTACTTAACCCGAGGTACCACTTTTACACCAAAATCCAATAAAGGAAATTAAAACAAACCAAAGAATGTACATCAAATAACAGAGGTGGTCTCACAAAAACCACAAATACAAATAGGTAAAGAAAAGTATATTCAGCAAACAACAGAGTATATTCAGCAAACAACAGAAACAAGAATGCTGAATAATACCGCTTCATGGCTGGTACTTTGTGGTTCTTGACAGACTTTATCAAATTTATATCAGAGACAATACAGATTGGAAGGTTAGGGAATTGATAGTTGTTGTTACATGGCAATAGATAAGTTGAAGCATCTCACCAGGAAGTTAAAGCCTTTTTGTCTACTTTTAAGTGCTTGTGTCGGCATGGAAAACATTGGCCCAGCTGTGTGATGACGAAGCGTTTTGCATGAACAGCATTTGGTGTGGTGATAACATCTGTATGGAACCATTTGAAGCATCCAGGTGGTGGCTGTAGTCATAATGTTTAAACTGGCTCTCAGGCATTGATGGGGAGCCTGTGACTCTCAGATGTTGCAGAGGTTGGCAATGTGAACGCGATTGTGTTGGTCACCTGGCTTCCCAACATGGCATATCGCTGCCACTCCCTGAGTTCTCCACAGCCTTGCCCCTCCCCTTCTCAGTAACTGGCAGTACCAAGTCAGTGACGCAATCCCACCTGCAGCGCCTGCTACTGACTACAATCCCCACCATCCCCCTAAACATCAGCCCTGCTGTCTGGGACTGATGGGAGTTGGAGTCCAACCACATCTGGGAGGGCATCAGTTCCCCACCCCTGCTCCAGATGACAAGAGGGATTTGATCTGATTTGTGATTTAAGCTGATCAGTTTTAAAGTGATTCTCACCGGTGACACTGCAATGTCATACCTGTGAACTGCTCCAGAAAACTGGGACAGCCTGCCCCCCCCCCCCCGCAAGCATATGTCAGCCATTTGGAGTACCTTGCCCTTGCGTGATTTGGGGCCAAGTTCTCGCCCCCAAAAAGTGTTTTTTTCTGGGTCCACAATCTCATGTGGTGCCTCAAAACGCTCATGGTTTTTTGCACCATACCTCCTAAAGTGCTATTTTTCAGGTCCACAATGTGCATTTTTGTTTATTGTGCCAGAATAAAGTGATTTTTCTGGATCCACAATCTCACGTGGGCCAGGTTACTCGCATGGGATTTCAAACCTGGAAGGTGGTGTCCCAGATTTGAACTGTGTTGGAAGGTATGCAATGCAGGAGGCGCTCTAACATGAAAGTACGGGCATCTTTTCTTCCTGTTCACCTTTCATTTTGAAAATGAACTTTATTTTCTTCAGTGTGCTACCAGTCTGGGGAAAATGTGTGCTACTAGTCTGTGTAAATGTTTTGACACTTTCCTACTAGATGCCTTTTTATGTATATAAAATAATTGCTTTACCCTCCTTCACGTTATAAACCTGTGACAAACTGTATATACTTCAACAAAACTGTTTTATCCCCCCCCCTTGTGTTCTCTCTGATATTTCAGCTATCTCCTTTGATTTTACATACTTCAAAAGTCCACTGTGGGGGAAGATGCTTTGTTCTTTCTTCATTATTTTGCCTAAGAAGAGAAAGAAAAGAAAATAGAGTAAAAAATTCACAGCACCTGCCCATGATGCCATTTCTTGAAAAAAACATTATATTGCTACTTTCCTAATTTTTCCTAGAATTCGCACCTACCCCCACTTTATTTTTGTTCTTCTTTAACAATGAATAATGGAGCAATATTTCCATGTGATGCTAAGAGGTGATCCTTATGACCCCAAATTTGCCCTCAGCGTGTGATGAATTCAAAGGGGCACACAACTAGTTGAGAAATGACTGTCTGATTGTTCAGTCTTGCAAACAAATAAATTATCAGCACATGATATAGTGAGCAGCAAATAATGCTGATACTTAGAAACTTGAGTTGGATGAATTTGAGCTGCTGAGATATCATTCATTAACAATTTCAGTATGTGGACTCCTTTAATATATGAATTGGTGTCCCCACTACTGAAGGCAGTTCCTCCTTTTTAGGACTCCACTTTATTCAACAGTGGGATGTATACAGCACAAAGCTTGGGTTTCCATTTTTGGGTACTCTTTAAGGTACTTGGCTACTCTTAAGGTGCTTTAAATTACTGGTACCTTAAGGTACTCTTTCACGGACTTGAACAAATTTTGTCCATGATGCCTATCATTACTAAGAAATTACTCAGTAATTATTTTTCTACCACTTTTCTATCCAAAGACCACCCAAGTGGTGCACAAAAGTTAATTGAAACATAAAAATTAAAATAAAATACAAGTTATAATCAATGAAGTCAAACACTGAGGGCGGTATTCAGCAAAATATTTGTACTTGTGCATGTACTATTGCTAGCCCAAAGGGACTTGCCCTTCTTCCCTGCTCCTACCATCCCCAGATATACTCCACGCAGTTGGAAGGAAACCCCAGAACAGATTTAGGGAAGATACAATGGGAGAACATTTTGTTGCACAAGGAGAGGTCCTTGTGCTGATGGAACGTTGGCCTCAGCACTACATTGAATACAACCCTAAGAAAATCAACATGTCAAGGATGACAATGGTAGATAAATAAGGGAGGCTGGAACAATTCAGATCAGGAAAAGCAGGTGAAGAAGCCAAGCACACCTTTCAGGGAAGCACATTTCAAACTATAGGTGCCACAATTCCCAGGACCCTAGTTAAACCCAGCACTGTGAACTGGGGTTGGAATTGGGTTAGGAATCAATGGAACATTATTTCTTTACCGGTAACACTTTTCTAAACTGCCCTTTATATTTCCAGAGTGGCTCACAACCTTACATTCCACTAAAATCAGCACAGTGGGATGCAATAAAATATAATAAAACATATCAACATCCACAGTGGACCCATCAGTTATTTCAATAAGCCTGGGATTAATAACCAGTAATGCCTGGGTGGGGAGAAATTATTTAGCAAATATTGGAAACTCACTGGAGTTGGTGCTTGCCTTATTATGGAGGGGAGTTGATTCCATAAACTGGGTACCACAATGGAAACCTCCCCCAGGTGGCTACAAAACCAGGAGGACCTCCTTCAAAGATCTCAATATGAACAAATAAATCTAGATATTTAAGGTGTGTGAATGTATATATAAAAATTTACATCAGAATCCATTAAATAAATAAAAAAACTACCCAGCTGGGGTTAACAGAACAGACATTGGTACTAAAACACAAAATAATGGACTGTGAAAACTATTGAAATTCATTCCTAATGCCAGCAAAGATTCCAGAACCCACATTAAACCGTTGCTTTGGGGCAACCATAAACATGGTGCTAAGTGAAAGCAGTATTGAAACAAGAACTACTACAAAGGTTTCGATCAGGTACTAAAATGAATCCATTGTGGGAAGTGATATGGACAGAAGAAATCCACAACAAAAGCAGACATGCAAGTAATGATTTCAGAGCAGCTCGAGAAACCAAAACAATGTCATCTTTCTGACAAGAATAATCGCCAACACGTTTTAATCAAGGAATTCACTAGCTCAAATGATTTTGAGTGGTGGAATGCAATTATGTAATGAGCTGATTGAGTGCTTTGCTGCACATCTTGCACAACTGCTTTACTACATAGCCACATGGAACTCATTTTTGTGGGTTCAGACATTCCCCCAGTTTGTGCTACCTAGATATAATGGGCCTGCCAAGCCAATTTTCTAAGCCACAATGTGAACTACTGCTGCTGCTGCTGCTGCTACTATTACTACTACTTCTTCTTGTTGTTGTTGTTAACTTTTAACAGCCAGATCCTATACTTGTAGCTGACTGACTAAAGTCACTTCCGAGGGAAATGTGACTCTTTATGCTTACCCTTAGCCTTCCATGTCTTTAATTGCTTTCCTGCATCTTCAAGTCACTGCTCAAAACCCGTCTAATCCACAATGCCAAGAAATGAAAATATATCTTCATGTCATAAAAAAGAGAACAGTTCACAAGTTTATCAACAGCAGGCTTGCTGACATCAGGAATTTGTGTAACTATTTGCTTCATCGCACTCTCACTGCCAGCCCCTGGACATGGTTTTTTCCAAGTTGATACCCATGATGAGCTCTCGTCAAGTTAGTGGTTGTTAAAGACGTTTATTTGGCTATGGGGCCTTATATTTTGCTGATGCTAAAATAAGAGTAACTCTTAGGGTTGAAATGATATGTATTAATCTTCAACTGTTTCAGACCTAACCTGCAACTTGAAACCCACTTTTGATTCTTAAGTGTATATGTCTTTCTGCAATTCCTGGTAGAATTGTGAGGTAGAAAGGCGGGCAAAATTATTGTCCGATATCTTTAGTGGTTGTATAAGAGAGGCAGGTTTTCTGCCCTCATTTGGGCCTGGTCTTGCATTCACCTTCTCCTTCCCTCCGAAATGATATACTGCCAGTGGTGTGATACCTTATGTAATGTTGAGGAACAACTATTTGTGAGTAAGATGCAGTTCCAGGCTAAAGGTGTCTACAAAATAATTAAACAGAACAAAAGGATTAACAGATGTTTTTCAATACCCAACCTGTAATATATATTCCAACAGTTTTGGAAGAAGAAGTACTGGAAAGGTTGTGTAAGATCTTTGGACATGCTTGGGGAAACAACACCAAGCATTTCTAAATATTTTTCAGATAAACTTCCCAGTTTATTTTGCATTCAGCCAAGGAGAAAGCTTGTATCATATTGGTAATTGTTGCAGAATTTGTATGCTTTCCATTTTGGAGCAGAAAATTCACTGTTTTTTTGCCTACTCAGAAACTAGTGAGTGATGACTTAAAGGGGTATGATAGATACCCTCTTGGAAAAGACTCATTTGTTGAGGTGAAGTATGTTGAAGTATGTGTGAAAAGTTGCATTTTCACTCTTCACAAGAGGCAAATGTATGGTTCTAATTACTTTCCAGGCATTTATCCTGTGGCTGAAATATTTGAATCCAGTCTCTGGGCCTGAGTGCCAATGCCCCATACTAATTTGCTGTAGCCTTCATTTCAGTATTTCACATCCCCCCCCCATGGTCGGTCCAGGTGCAAGCTGAAGTCGATAAAAGCTGGCAGCATTTGTTTTATTGTGAACCTTATTCAGCCTGATATTTAATTACGTTTCCGTGTGGATTTGTAATGTGGATTAATAGTTTTATTGTAAGCCTGCGATTAGTTTCTGTTTGTTCTAATTTCTGTTTGGCTCTCTTGACCTTGAGGTGAAAATCCCCCACACAGAGAAGATGTATTCCCTCAATTTAATGCCAGTCTGAGGTGTTTCTCCTGCATCATCAGATCAATGAAAAGTAAATAGCCTACACTTCTTGTTTCACAGTGCAGTATTGATCTTTCTTCAGCTTTTGCTTCCCTCTTTTTTCCCTGCGTCTTGTGTCTTTCAACCCCTGGGACCAAAGTGATTGCCATAGATTGGACAAGCTAACAAGCGCATGATAAGGAACTAGTGTTTTGTGGTATTCTCGCATACACATGCTTGGTATATAAACCCAGACTTCTCTGCATTGAAAGAGAGGTGCCATTTTGTGTATGGCACAAGTCGCTGTGAGAGACAAACCAGAGGGAAAGCAGTAGAACAACAGAGGATTTAATTCTTCACACCGGTCTTTTATTTTTGCAGCTGGTGCCAAGCATGGTAAGGACATCCCTGGACATTACTTAAGACAAGAAGCTCTGTGGGGAACGCTGTAAGCCTTTTCTTGCCTTGGTGAACATATGGGACTCTGGCAGCTTGGAAGGTAAGTCTGAACTTGAGACGGTAGTGACCATATTTTCATTTTTGTCAAGCCCTGTTTGAATGCTGGCTTTCAACATCCTGTGTCACACATGTTACAGGCAGTGCTTTGAAGTTACTAACAAAGATGGTTCTTTTTTCTTATTGTAAGTAAAAGATGGGTTTCCCATTGCTTCTCAGAAGTTTGTTTTGTTTGATTGTTTGGGGGTTTTTTTTAAAAAAAGAATGGGTTGATTTTAGGGAGGAGAAATGCATTCACTTGCCTTCTAAATGTATAATGTAATGGAAATACCATACTTTGTAAATCTAAGTGCTTACCTCTCTTCAAGTCTGTTCAAGCTGTGATATTATACACACTGTGCTATCTACACACACACACACACACACACACGCACATTCTATGGGCCCTTCTCTGTCCAAAGTGTTCTTTGGTACACACAGAAAATGGATAAATGAATAATGGATAGCATATCACATACTATGCAATCTGTTGTTTCCTTCAAATTGGTAGATATTTGGGCTGTGCTAATCTGTAGTTTTCTGACATTTCTTTTGGTTTGTGGGAATACAGTTGTTCTCTCTAAAGGTGCTTATTAGTCATGAGTGCCATTGACTGCTGCTGGAAGAGAAATAAATGTAAATATAAATAAGTAATTCATCCTCAAGTTACTTTTCACCTCCCCTTTCAGACAATCTGCTAGAGCAGGTGTGAGGATATTATCATACTAGTTCCCTGACAGTAATCACAGATGTGCTGGTGTAGATGTAGTGAAAAGTTACTATTTTCTGTCTAATCAGTGAGGTTGTAGCCTTTTGTATATTAAGCACTGGAACATGTGCAGGGGCTTGTCACACTGCTTTCTTTTGTAATACTTAACACGTTCTCTGAGCTCCTCACAATTGCACACAAGCATTCCCTTCTGTAATTATTATTGCTGAGAATATCCGGATATACAGTCAGTACAATGTCCCTTGGACACCACTGCAATGCGGGTTACTGGACAGTATTTTCAGCAGCGCCATGGACAATGCAAGGTGTTACCTTTGTTATTTGAGTTGTTAAAAACAGAAAACATTGCACATGTCTCAAATTATATCTAATGCCAGAGCTCTTTTCCTTTGAAGCACTATGACATTTTTCACTTCTTGGAGCGAGGTGCTTGTTCTCACCCGAGCTATTATGTAATCCTCAGGGTAACCCCACTCCTGATTTGAACACTATTAATTTTCTATTATAGCATGCTAAAGATGCTCTGCAGTGTGGCACTCACCTGCATTATTGAGTCAATGACCAATTGCAGAGTTGCTTGGTGCTGGTTGGGGCTTAACTCAACCCTTCGGGATCTCATTTATTATTTGCAGATATTGATTTTTTTTGTGGGGGAGGGGAAGCAAGAAGTGTGACTCTAATACTGACTTAGACCTAGACTTACAGCTGTTAACACTTAATGGTCTGGTGACTAAACAAGCCCTGTGTGAAGCTTGCACGTTTATGAAGAGTAGATTAATTGTACTGATGCACAAATAGATTATCCCATTCATTTATTTTGTGACATTGGGGTGAACAACGCCTTTTGTTGTTGTTCTTTTGGCAATAGTTAAAATCTAATGTCCACCGTTTCTTCCCCAAATATCCTCTATTAAATTGATGGTGGAATGACCACTATATATTCAGTTTATACAAAATGAAATTATGCTAGAAAGAAAGCTTCTTGTTCAAAGTTAGCCAACATGGTACCTACAGAGGTGGTTGGACTACATCTCCCATCAGCCCCAGCCAGCATGGCCAATGGTCAGGGATGATGGGTGTTGCCACCCAACAATATCCAACAACATCTGAAGGGCACCACAGTGTCTAGTCAAATAATGACTGCGTCAAAACATATTTTGAGCTTTATGTAAGCTAGGATCTTTTAAAATAAATTCCTAATTCACTGTCAATATGGGCAAACCAATCCTGACCACTGTAATTGTGGCATGTGCTAGGATAGAAGCAGGGGTGCCAACTTGAATAAAATATTGGGTGGGGGAGGTAAGCCCTGCCCCACAAAATCAATCACATGTTGTGGTGCATGGGCACCATTTGAAAGGCAATGCCCATCAACTTTGGGGGTCTCCAGCCCCCTCAAATACTTTATTGGGGGGAGCAAAGGGACCTTGCCTCCTAGACGTTGGCTCCTATGGGTCAAAACATACTGCTGGTCCCTCCTTGTATGGCAAATGAACAGTTTTGGAAACTGTTCTCAAAGGCTGTCCTGAGTGCCAATGGGCATAAAAGCATGCAGGTATTAATATGGTGGTTGGTTCAGGGAATGAAGATGAATGATGCAGGTCTGTGCACATCTACACACACACACACACACACACACAGAGAGAGAGAGAGAGAGAGAGAGAGAGAGAGAGAGAGAGAGGAGTTTGGGACTGGTGTTTCTTGCAGTCCAATCTCTTGGAAGGAGCTTTGCGATAAGTCAGGATATAGGAAGGTGCTAAGGGCAAAAAGGGACGCAGGTGGTGCTGTGGGTTAAACCACAGGGCCTAGGACTAGCCGATCAGAAGGTCGGCGGTTCGAATCCCCGCGACGGGGTGAGCTTCTGTTGTCCGGTTCCTGCTCCTGCCAACCTAGCAGTTCGAAAGCACGTCAAAGTGCAAGTAGATAAATAGGTACCGCTCTGGCGGGAAGGTAAACGGTGTTTCCGTGTGCTGCTCTGGTTCACCAGAAGTGGCTTAGTCATGCTGGCCACATGACCCGGAAGCTGTCTGCGGACAAACGCCGGCTCCCTTGGCCAATAAAGCGAGATGAGCGCCGCAACCCCAGAGTCTGTCATGACTGGACCTAATGGTCAGGGGTCCCTTTACCTTTTAAGGGCAAACAACAGGAGAGAGATGTTGCATTCATGCCCAGCTTGTAGCATCTGAAAGACATTCAGCTGACCAGAGTGCCAGACAAGATGGATCTTTGGTGCAAGCTCCCAGTGCCCCTTTAAATCAGCAGTTCAAACTCAGTAGCTGGAAGCATCTTAAGAAGAGATTTTAATGTTACACTTCCAAACTCTGTCCATACCACATTTCACAACAGCACACTGAAGTGCAGAGTTGATTATTAAACTGCAGTGTAACTGTAGCTCTGTGTGGGGAATAGGGATCTCCTGAAAACTCTCAGGACCCTTAACAAACTACAGTTCCCAGGATTCTTTGGGGGAAACCAAAGTAGAATATGAGTGCTTTAAATGTATGGTGCGACTGTGGCCTTCAACTCAGCTGCTAGCAGGGTTGAAACCACAGAACTTCACCAGGGCTTGTTTGTGAACAGCATTCAGTGTATTGAGCCATTTTAAGCCCAATGTTGTTTTCTACTCACGCAGCCAGGAGTTTCACAATTGTGTGGCTACAAACAAGACTGCATAACAAACCAAAAGTCAATGCTTCAGCAAAATAAGCATTCATTTTCTCTGAGTGGAGCAGGTGTGGCTTTGATTCCTCCCCCCTCGTCCTACTTTCTGGTAATCAGCAGCATTTGTGGCTAATTCTCTCTAAATGCTCACTTTGTTCTTTGACTAGTAGTCTACCCATTCACAGCCAAATGGAGCTTTAGAATAATTTTTCTGCCCACTGTTCAAAGTATAGTATATTTCAACACATTTGTTATTACTGTGTTTAATGAAGAAGCAACTGTGTATTAATTGCAAATTTCATTTACTTCCGCGGAGTGATTATGCAAATAGGGATTTAGTCATCCTAGGCACCTATTATGAATGGGATTATGGGGCTATCTGTTTAGCCCATTTTAGTGTTGGCTAACTTCTAAAATCTTCCTGGAGCTTTTAACTGTGTATTGACAAATGTACTTTTTTCTGACTGACGGTCGAATAAAAGGTTGATGATGATGAATGGGATTAGCCATGGGCGATGGGGTTCAGAGTTAGGTCCCATATTTCTAGCATAGCCATACCATTCAAGTGTTATGATCAAATGTTAAGCTATCATGTGAAGAGGTCCAGTGGGGATGAGCATCATCATTCCACCCCCTCTCCAGATTGTTGAGGGTAACTTTCTGAAGCAGGGAGCCAAAACGCCCTGAGTTTAAACACATGTGGAGAGCACAAGATGCTGTCCCCCACTGCTGACAGTCACTTTCCACAAATAGGTGTATGACTGGGACAGTGATGGAATGGAGTTAGCATACCTATCGTCACTCCCCATCCCCCTCTACACATAGTAACTTAAGACTTGATCATAATGCCTGAAGATGGAAAGGATAATGATGAGTATCCTGGTAAGAAAAGTGATTAGTTCACAAAAAGGCATCATCAAACTATAATGGATAGATTTCTTTGGGGACCATGGACAGCAGCATTGAATATTTGTACATTTGTTTGGAAGTCAAGGGCCAAAATGCTGCTTTCTAAAAGCACCATTTTGGCCATGTAAGACCATTTAGGTCTTATTCAGTTCACTTGGCCTATTGTGTATGTCGTTACTAGAATGAAATGGAGCAGTTCACTCAGCACTGACCTGCTGCTTGTCACCCATCCATCACCTTTCTTCTTCATATGACATCAGGCGGGATATTTCAGAAGACATAGAGAGCAACTGTTCTTTATACAAGTCCCGGGGTTGTTTCTCTTTCAACATTTGCTGCACCTTGTAAATAAAAACATGAAGAATTCAGAATTGTTCATCCTGCTAACCCTATGAGTATTCTGCTGCTATAAATATTAATTGTCCGGGCAACAGGGAGGTTCATAGAACATTAGGTCAGGTTGTCATATATATTGCAGACACGGGTAACTGAATGAAATGTAGCACACACTAATGATCAATTTTATGTCTGCAAAATGTATCAAAGAATTAGGTTGGGAACCCCCAGTTTTAGGACGGGGTGACAGTAGGGATTAATTGAAATTACTTCTCAGGGCAATACATATCGCTCTGTTACCTTTTTATATATAAATAAATCCCCTAGTCACTTTATTTGCAGACTAACAAATAATGTTTATTGAGAAAAACTAGAGAGAAGAGTATAAGTGAGGTCTTATACCGTAGCTTATAATGGTCAGATCACTAGAATTCCGTTTTGTCTCTTTCTAGCAAAAAGAATAATTTCAGGTCATCCCCTCCACAACTGACTGCATATAAAAAAGCTAGGGGCAAGCTAAATACTTACCTATGCAGAGCAAGTGATTGTGGCTTAGGCTTTCTAATTGGATCGAAGCTGGTTTGAGGGGCGAAGCACATCAAACAGCAGTATTTGTCAAGGAACTACCAGATTGATAAGGGTTGTGGCTAACATCATGTGAATGCATCGTGTGAATCTAGCAGTGGGGCAAACTGGATACATAGCAATGTGAACCCACAGTGATGGGTGTGCTCGTGCCAGCCTTCTTATAATCCTCTGTTGTTCCTGTATAAGTATATACAGGGCTCCTTGGTTCTCCAGCAACAAATAGACTTCAGCCACAGTCCTATGAATGCTAAACTTGAGTAATCAGCAGCAAACACAGCAGGGCATATGTCTGAGTTGGTTACATTGTTTGTTTACTGCCATGCACTTCATTTCTTGAATTTGCCCTGTCTCAACCAGTCTTGCTTTCTTCTGTACTGGTGCTTTATTTTGTGTAGCCTAGACATGGCAAATGTATTATCTTGGTCATCAAAACCACTGCCTGATTACACCTTTGTACGTATATCAGTCTTATTTTGTGAGTTCCTTTTCCACTTCTATTTTTACAGGCTTCTGCCTACTTGTCAGTCTTAATCGAGCAATTTGTAGCTTTTATTACAGAACTGACTTCATGTTGACGACGGTTTGCATTTACTCCTGATCACACAATACGTCTTGTGTGGGTTTATGTAGCTGAGGAAACAGGGATGTCCAGGGGTGCCAACTTGAATAAAATATTGAGGAGGGGGCAGGTAAGCCCTGCCCCCACATAATTGATCAGAAGATGTAGCATGCACACACCATTTGAATGACAATGCCTATCAACTTTTGATGCTCCTGGCCCTCTCAAATATTTTTATTGGGAGGAGATCAAAGGGACCTTGGCCCCTGGGAGTTTGTTCCTATGGGGATGTCCACAGTTTCCTTAAAATGGTGATTGGCAGGCTTGAAGTTAAAGCTCTCTAGTCACATTGTATGGAATTCTCACAGTTTGGAAAAGAGCGTGGATTAAACTCTCGTGTGTACATTCATAATAACTTGCTTGGGAGAAACTGCCAAGTGATGGAAGAAAGGTAGTATTACAAGCATTAAAAGAAGATCACATTTTGATCAAATGTCCTATAATATTCCCCCCCCCCGCCACCATTGGAATCTGGTCTTGTAGTCCCTTTTCTGCCTTTGCCAAGAAATATATTGTGGTGTAGTATGAGTGTGGATCAACTCACACAGCCACAATCAACTCTGTGGTGAGAAAATGGTCTTGCTATCTCACCATTAGGCTGTAAACTGATTGGAACACAGTGATTTATTGATGTACAAACAGATAATGAATTGATAATTCTCTTAAGTGCTCATTAACCCACACCAAACCGGCTATGTTATAATTATTTTCTTTCTATTAATTACCTTTGTTATCTGCACTGGGAGAAGAGGGGAGGGGGGGAACAAAGCAAGAGGCATATCTGAAGAGAAGAATGTTATTGAAGAAGAAAGATTTTTGGTTACTCAATAATGCACATTTAACTACAGTTCATTAAATTCAGATGATTCTTCATATTGTTGAAATGCTTCAGCTTAGCTAATTGATTTCCTGAATGCGGTTCACTTCGAACCACTTATCATTTCCAGCAGAATGTTTAGAACTAACATTTTTAAAAGGATGCCTTTGGAATTATGAGCAACAAGGGATGCTACAGGCACAATTTGGATGCCAAAGAGGACCAAGTGTATATTCTAGCTAAACAGAGGTACATACAAAGATGTGGGTGTTTTGAATCCTGTTGTTTTTTAGCACCAAAGATAAAATGCCCTCTAACTGCCAGGTTACCTGTGATAGTTGTTATCAAAGACACTTAAATCCCACAGAGCCCAGAAAGAAAAGTCTTGATAACACTTCACTAAGCCAACTGAACAAAATCAGTATATAATCTGAGGAGAATGGAACAGAGAGGTTTTGTCTTTCTTAGTTCCAGTCTTGTACATGGCAGTTATGTAAGCATGACAGACTATGTGTGCTCAAACAAGTGGACTCCTCAATGAGATCTGGTGTTATGCTTAGCCATGACCTGGAACTAGACATGGAGTCCTTGGTGGATGAACCAGCAGTCCACAGTCTGAGGATCTTTTTAAAAAAATAATTTTTATTAACAGACCAATCAAATCAAATTACAAAGCTGAATTTTAAAATTTTTGTTGGAGGTACCCATATTTCAAGTTCCAAAAGGGATCCAATCATCTTTTTGTTGCTGCTTCTTTAATGTCCACAAATCTGTCCAAATAGTGTCACAATTCTATCCAATCCTTTCTTGTTATTTTCCACATCTCTTCTTGTTATTTTCATATATTTTTCCTTTCTCTTTGTGACCTCTGATAGTCTCCACAAGCGGGTTAAAACAAATTGTAACCCTGTGTGGGGTTTTGTTCGTTAATCTTCACAGATCTGTCACTCCCTTTCTCAGTCCTCTGAGGAGGTTCTGCCAGTCCATAGCTTCCTCCTCCCGATCATCAATCTTTCGACAGAACCTGCCAAGATGGCGACTCCCTTTTTATTACTGCGTCATTCCAAGAGCCCTTGTTCTTTTCTCGATCTCCATAAGCCAAACTTTTGGTTAGTAATTCATTTCCACACAGTTTTTAATCATCGTGCTTAGGTCAGTTATGTGACGGTTCTTTCTTGGGGAGGGGTTATTGGTTAATCACATAGACGATTCTTTCTTGGGGAGGGGTTATTGGTTAATCACATTGAAGAAAAGAAAAAAAGTCCCCCCATCCAGTCCCGCCCCGACATACCGAACCTTTGATGTATCTTCTTCAGATATATTCCTGTTAAATCCAACCCGTCGCTCTACTTTCACAAAGGTCACTTCAATTAGCAGTCTTCACTCCCATTCTTCACTTGAAATATGTGCATTTGCTTCTCTCTCTAATTGTTTATTTCGAGCTGCTGCAACTAGTGCGCGATCAGAGACAGCGTCTGGGAGAGCCGGACCCACACAAGGGCTTTGTGCCTAGTACCCTCACCCCCTTCTTTTGAATCTGGGGGTGATTTATGGCTACAGCAGGCAAGGCAGTTTTCCCCATTTCCTTGGGGCAACAAGGGAGGCTGCATACTCCCATATCAGCCTCTTAATTACCTCGTGTGAGCCGGAGAGATGTTATTGTTGGCCATCTTCCAATGCGCCCCTAGCAGCACCCTCACAGTCTGAGGATCTTGAGGCAGGACCCCCTGAATCCAATGTTAAGGATCCCTTTGAGGGAACTTCTGGGTTGATACCTGATGAAATACCACTGAAGCTGTCAGAGAAGGAGGTGGATCAGTGCCTCTGCTCCTGTTCTCAAGAGAGCCAGCAAAGGTTTTGGGTCCAGACTGAAGAGCAGCAGCACAATATGCATCAGTGGACCCAGAACCATCAGTGCACTCAATGATACTTCACTGCTGACAGCTGTGGTTAGGAAGCCAAAGTATATAAAGCCTTCCTCTTGAGTCTTCCAGTGGCAACAAACAGCATAGGTCTCTGGCTCCTTAATCCCTACAGCCTTGTTCCTGGCTCCTGGCTCTAGTTCCTCCTGCTCACTGTGCTGTACCTTGTGGAATACCTTGTGATATTGACCTTGGACTGCTTCCTGACCTTCCTCTGGATCATGTTTGGAACTATAATGCATCCATGTGTCTGCTGTCAGTTGGTTAGTACTCCTGTGGTGCACCAAAAACTCTCCCTGTGTTGGTAAGTACTTTAGTGAGAGGCTTACCCTTCCTGGGAATTGAACCCTAGCCCCTGAGAGCACCCCTTGATGCATGGCATCCAAGTGTATCTACTTACGGATGATGGATGGGAGGATTCACCCAAAGGGATACTGTGTGGATCAATAACCACACTTCTTTCATGGATGTTTTCTTTTCACTTGGATCGCTCTCACTAGTTTGGGGGCCAGTCTTCGGAAATAGTTTTCAGAAATCTCAGATCCCTTCCACAGATAATTTTAAATATTATGTTTTGATCCTGCTTTTCAGAAAAATATTGTCTCCCACAGTGGCTTACATCCATTAGGAAATGAGATCCAGACCCCTTTGTAGTTTACAAACAAAAACTCCAATAAGCACAAGGGAAAAGGGGAAGGGAAATGGTACAGCAACTGAATCAGTTTGATGATGTTAAGAAGAAGAGTTTGGATTTGATATCCCGCTTTATCACTACCCAAAGGAGTCTCAAAGCGGCTAACGTTCTCCTTTCTCTTCCTCCCCCACAACAAACACTCTGTGAGGTGAGTGGGGCTGAGAGGCTTCAGAGAAGTGTGACTAGCCCAAGGTCACCCATTAGCTGCATAAGGAGGAGTGGAGATGCAAACCTGGTTCACCAGATTACGAGTCTACCGCTCTTAACCACTACACCACACTGGATAAAAGGATGAATTGAGAACACAGCCATTTCCATTCAATTGGTGCTGAGGTGGCTAACCTGTACCTTTGCAGATGCTGCTGAACTCAAATACCCATTGGGTGCAGCTAGTCTGGCCAGTGGTCAGGAATAAAGGGAGCTGCAGCTTAGCATAATTTGGAGAGCCACAGGGTCTCCATCCCTGAATCAGATCCTGGGCTGATATTCCTTTGTTACCTTTCTCAGTTGACTGAAAGTGCAAAGGCCCTTTGTCCTCTGTTTCTGGTACAGACCAGAGTGCCCTTCTCCTCCTTTCTGCAGTTCCAAGTCAGCAGACAGGTAGCTAGAGCAGAGTTCATTCTGGCAGGGAGATTTAAAACCGCTGTATTCATCATCACATTTATAGTTGGTTCATAATTACTACAGGAGCAATCTTTCAGAACTTCCAAAGTTCAGTGCTCATAGACAAGATATTGGAATGCATTTACTAATTAAATTTGCTGTATTAAAAATCAATTAGATTAAATTTAAACAAGCTCAGTTTAATTAACGGTTGGAGTGTAAGTCAAGATTGAGTTTCTGATGAACATTTAATTCAGTTGTTATTGTACTCAAGTACTTTTTCATGCCTTAATTATCATGAACAACATATATCTGTTCTATAGCAGTCGTTGAAGCTGTCTTCTGCAATCAGCTGGTCAGCTTCTTTCTCACATATACCATGCATCACCCAAAAATTATCTGTGACCAGGCTCTGAACAATTTGTTCTAAATTAGCAAAGCCTTGACAAAGTGAGATTCGTCTTCTCAGAAATTCTTACAACAACCCTATATTGTAGTCATTACAGGGGTGTTCACATGTTGCATTTAATGAATGTACAATCTGTGTACCCAAACATTTGAGCTGTACACTTGTGCAGTTATTCCCCAGTGAAGTTCAGTGAGTGTACAGTGTGTATACCCATGTACACAATAGCTGAGCTATAAAAATCAGCAAGTAAACTTTATTTCACACAAGCTTTTCTACATGTATACAGATAGTTTGTAGTGAAACATGTGACTAAGCCTTATATTACTGACGGGAGGATGCACTCAGAAAAAGTGAGTTCCTTGCCTAAGTTCATCTAATGTTTGTGACAGAAACAGCATTTGAATTGGGGACTTCCTGATTCATAACCCTTCTCTTAGTTCATAGCCCACTGCAGGGGTTCCCAAGCTGTGGTACATGGGCCACAGGTGTGCCATGAACTTCATTCACATGGTCTGTAGGATGTGTGTGTGGATATAATTAAAATTATACAGCATCTTGCACAGTACATCCCCATTCCTACAACAGACGGAACAACAGACAGTACATTTCTGAGCACAATTCAAAGTGTTGGTGCTGACCTTTAAAGCCCTAAACAGCTTTGGCCCAGTATACCTGAAGGAGTGTCTCCACCCCCAATGTTTAGCCCAGACACTGAGGTCCAGCTCTGATGGCCTTCTGCTGGTTCCCTCACTGTGAGAAGTGAGGTTACAGTGAACCAGGCAGAGGGTCTTCTCGGTAGTGGCACCCGCCCTGTGGAACGCCTTCCCATCAGGTGTCAAGGAAATAAACAACTAGGGAAGTTTTTAATGTTTGATGTTTTATTGTGTTTTTAATATCCTGTTGGAAGCCACCCAGAGTGGCTGGGGAGGCCTGGCCAGATGGGCAGGGCATAAGTAATAAATTGTTGTTGTTGTTGTTGTTGTTGTTGTTGTTGTTGTTGTTTATTATTTTGTGTGGTCCACCAAGACTCTTCACAATGTTCAAGTAGTCCAAGCAGGTATGGGTGGGAGAGAATTTGAGAGGTTTTTAGGAGAGTAAGACGTAAATAGATGAGACCTTCCTCAACTGAATTTTACACACACACACACACACACACACACACACCCTCTTCCTTCCCTGAATCCGCTTAGCTTTACCAATCAGAGAACTGTGGAGAGGTGGCAGCATTAATTTCTCTTGCTTCCCCTTTAGCAGAGGAGGAATCCCTGTCACAAGCCTATTGTAATGCATTGTTTACTTCAGTTTACAATTGGGATAGCATGGTCAGAATCCAAACAGATTTTGAGACTGGGATGAAGCTGAAAGATGGGGGGGGGGAATCACTGAAGCTATAAAAAACCCTCTGATCTTTAGTACAAATAACAAAGAAGATATGTAAGACAAGAAGGCATTTCCTCAAGGAAACCCCACTCAGTATTATATCTATGAATGCACAATTGTTCAATCTTCTAGGGAAATGAGCAGATCTAGGTAGCTTCAAGGATAGATGCCCTTTTGCCTATTTCACTAACAAAGACCACAGAGGGAGAATGGGGAGAGAAGGCTTTGCAACCTTTGTGATGGAGTCCCGGGGCAATCTTTCTCAAACAGAGGCTTCAGCACATTTTATTTGTTTTGTTGATTTACAACATATTCTGCCCTCCATTCCTTCAAGGTGAAAACCAAGGTTTTCAGAACAAAGTGGCAATAAAACAAATAAAATAAAACGAAAAACAAAGTTCAAAATTATCGACATTACATCAATTACACGAGCAAAAATCAGTTGTCATAAGAAGAGCCCAACAATTCCTTAATAAGATGACACAGAAGTTCCTCAAAACAACACATGAAACCATTGCAAAACAAGGTGACTGGCAGCAGTCAGGCAAATTCTTGTTGACATAAGCATGACCTTCCTTTCTTCCTCGGAAGTTCAGAAGTGATTGATACTGATGGGTTTCTATTTGTTCTATAACACCTAAGCACCTTGGCTTAACACCTTGGTGACATTGCTTAGTGGGAGGTGGAGCCTTACCTAGTGGTAGTGGTGGGCTAAACAGCCCCTAAGCACTCCTAATAGAATTGTCAAGTTGGAAGAGACCGTAAGGATCATCTAGTCCAACCCCCTGCAATGCAGGAATATGCAGCTGTCCCCTACAGGGATTGACCCTGCAACCTTGGTGTCATCAGCACCATGCTCTAACCAACTGAGCTATCAGGATGATTTGTGCTCACGCTGCTATGGGGTGACCATGTGCAATCCCTCTTTCAATATAGTTTGTTCCTGGAAAAGTTTTGGTTGCGAACGGGATCTATTCCAGAGGCCCGTTTGCAACATGAAAAGAGCACAACCCGCAGCGGCGCGTCTGCACATGAGCAGGTTGCGATTCGCCACTTCTGCTTCTGCACATGACATCATTTTACACGTCTGCACATGCGCGAGCAGCGAAACCCAGAAGTAACCCTTTCTGGTACTTCTGGGTCGCCACGGGATGTATCCTGAAAGAATGTAACATGAAGTGGACGTAACATGAGGTATGACTGTAGTGCATATCCTGTAACTTTCCTGCTGAGATCTTGTAACAAATGTTCTGGTTTATTTCTGCCCCACTTTTTTACACTATCACCCCTGAGGAAGCATCACAGAACAACTAGCAAAGCTGAATAAATTGGCCACTAATGCATTAGAATTGTGTCAAGAACATGCCGAAGGACACACCCACAATAAAACAGCAGTTTGGAAGGTTGCAAATTCTGACCCATTTTTGTCTCACTGTGGTCTGTTCCATTCCATGTACATTCCTCCCCTGAAGGATGCATAAGGTCCACACTTAAATTGTATATGTTCTGTATGTGAAATACACATAATCATTTGGTACTTAGAAGAAAGGAAAGCACAGAGCCTTGACCAGGCCTGAAACCAAACTAGTAAAAATGTCTTGCATGCTCTAGAAAAGTCCAGAGCTGTGACACTACCACTTGCCCACTCAAAAGCAGGGACAATAGAACAATAGATTATGTATTGAATGGTCCTCCTAGTGTGAAGATGGCTTTCTGGCTTGTTCTTTCTTTGCATCAGATGTTCCTTATCTTGAAATGCAATGAAAATATGTTACCTCAGGGATGGGAAATTCCAGTTCCCATTTGCCTCATCCAGCATAGCCCAATGGTCAAGTGTGGTTGGGATAATGTAGTCCAACAAATTCTGGAGGATCATCTACAGGACTACAGGTTCTCCGCCCTTGATGGATTTTATTGCTGGTGCTGAAGTGTTATTTAATATATTTTAATCCAAGAATCTCAGAGCACTTTTGTGGCTCACCACCCACCCACCCATTTTATTCTCACAACAACTTAGTGAGGTAAATTAGGCTGAAAGTTTGTGACTGGCCAAAATTTCAGTGACCTTCATGGCTGAGTGTGGATCTGAATTTGAAATTCTAACTTCTGTGCCACCCTGTGACTTTCTAAGTAAGGTACATATGTTTACAAGGGCACACTCTAGATTTGAACATATGGGTGTTTGTTAGGAGATATTTGTACTCTTTTTTTCTGGATCTGCTGTGGTGCTTTTTGCTTCAGGATCCACTAGGGCCTGGGCAACAGCATCGTTGAACCTCATGATGAATGCACATGGTATCAGCTGGTGCGAACGAAGGCGTCATGACACCCGGGGCCAGGCATCGCTACATAGGGCGCATGTGCGGCATTGCTATGTACGATGCATGCACTGTACGTAGCGACGCCACACATGTGCTGTACATAGCGGTTTGCCGGCAGCACTGCTCCAGCCCCATACGGATGGTGCCGGGATCCTCTCCTTGCGCCTGCAGCCGCAAACGGAGGATCCTCCACATGTGGCTGTGGTGACCGATGGCTGCTCATGCTGGTGCCTTCTTGTCACCCCCCAGACATGGCACCCGGGGCGCACCAGCCCCCAGCCCCCGTTGTGACGGCACTTGGTAGAAGAAGAGTTTGGATTTGATACCCCACTTTATCACTACCCAAAGGAGTCTCAAAGCGGCTAACATTCTCCTTTCCCTTCCTCCCCCACAACAAACACTCTGTGAGGTAAGTGGGGCTGAGAGACTTCAAAGAAGTGTGACTGGCCCAAGGTCACCCAGCAGCTGCATGTGGAAGAGCGGGGACGTGAACCTGGTTCCCCAGATTACGAATCTACTGCTCTTAACCACCACACCACACTGGCTCAATAAGGGTATCAGCCCTTATTGAAATGACAACTCTAACCCATGCTAGAAGACATCCTGTGCGTGGGGTTAAGCACCAGCAATCAAAGAACTGCATGGAAAAAACAAGGGAGGAAGATAAATACACATCCAAACTTTGCATACTTCTGCCAAAATTACTGCTGGTTGAGAGATGTGCAGGAAGTTGCATTGAGCTGAGTTGCAGCTGTGAGTGGCGACACATCTCGTATTATTATATTTTTTATGGTAAGCTGAGGAAATGGAGGGGTTGTGTGTGTTTTTTGCAAATCCGTGATTTTTTTTATGGCTCTTGCTCTGCAGCCAAGCACTTTCCGCTTTGTCTCTTGTTACAGCCATATAAATACACAACACTGGGTGGGCTTTGTATAGTCCCCAAAACAGTGTTGCAGCGATTCATGGAAATACAGTTTGCAAGGAAGATGTGTAAATCACAGTCGGCCAAAAGCCCTCTTCTTCCAAGAAAGTTTAAATCTTCTATACTCTTGCACAGCAGAGCTGGCCTCAGTAAATAATTTTATTGTGTTCTTTTATAAACAATTCTGGAAGAGAAAATTCTCGCCTTTAACACAGTAACGTATTGCAGCTTTGCTACCCAAAGAATTGGATTGATTATGGTGGGATTTAAGATTGATAATAGATAGATCCGTGTTATGACACCCATTGTTTTAGTGCTGGGCTATAGAGGAATGCTTCCTTAAATGGATCATTGTATAAAATATTGACCTGGAGGACTTCATTATTCAAGTTGGAGAGACAGCCACTACTTAACAGTAATAAACTGTTTCTCTGTTACATTGAGAATACTTCAGAAAATATGAGAGTTGTCAAATCTCCTGAAAATCCTGTCTTTATAGTACACATGACACTAAAGCTCGGGCAGTATTTTCTGCTAATAAAAGCAAAGGCACAGACAGATGTGAAGGATATCATGGCGCTCTGACAAGAAACTAAGAAAAATGATACTTTGTTGTGAAGAAGGAAAGACACAGGCCAATGACCTTGGGAAGCTTTACTAGACCCAGTTATTTCTGTCGGCGTAAAGGAAAGGAAAGTAATGCCAAAGTGACGTAAAAATAAATATATAAACCTCGGGACTGTGCTAAACTATATATACACATTTTGTGGAACAAATAATGTTGGAGAATCCAAAGGTAATTTACAGTGGTACCTCGGTTTACAACCATAATCTGTTCCGGAGGTCCGGTTGTAAACCAAAACAGGTTGTAACCCAAGGCGCACTTTCGCCAATGGGGCCTCCAAAATAAATGGGTTGTAATCCCAAAAAAGGGACATGCACCTCCAGGTCTGACGTGGTTGTAATCCAAAACTGTTGCAAACCAAGGTACCACAGTATTTAATATTTACATGCACACATTTTTTTTTAAGGCAACATCCTGAAAGTGTGGAACAGATCAGCTTTATACTGCAGTCTTCAATAATATAATGGACACAGTTCATTAAGAAATAAAGCCCTCCATGGGTGTGAATGGGAGCTGCACAATATAGGGGCTGACTCTGTTGCACAGTGGCCACACATTTCCATGACAGGTGTTTTTGGGTTTTTTTGGTCGCTTGGTGGTGTAAGAAGATGGAGATGTAAGAAGGCATCAATTTCCTTCTGACCTGTGTTTGTTGCATGCAGCTGCTTCCGTTCCACCACAGTTCAACTTCTGATTCAACTGCATTGTTTGTCTCACTGTCTGTTGTGGTGGAATTTTATTTAATTAGTTACATAATCATTATGTTATTAAAGGTAAAGGGACCCCTGACCATTAGGTCCAGTCATGGCCGACTCTGGGGTTGCAGCGCTCATCTCACTTTATTGGCCGAGGGAGCCGGCGTACAGCTTCCGGGTCATGTGGCCAGCATGACTAATCCGCTTCTGGCGAACCAGAGCAGCACACGGAAACGCCGTTTACCTTCCTGCCGGAGCGGTACCTATTTATCTACTTGCACTTTGATGTACTTTTGAACTGCTAGGTTGGCAGGAGCAGGGACCGAGCAACAGGAGCTCACCCCGTCTCGGGGATTCAAACCGCCAACCTTTTGATCGGCAAGTCCTAGGCTCTGTGGTTTAACCCACAGCGCCACCCGAGAGGGGGAAGGTAGGGGCCACTAATTTAGCTCTGCTGGAAGAACAGCTCCTGTGGTTTGGCCTCTTCTTAAACTGTTCTTATTTCACCTGATCTCTATAAGAGCTACTGTATAACTCTAAGAATTGGTGCCTGAATTTTCTTGTTTTCATCTTCCCTCCTTACCGGATTTTCCTTTTGTACTGAGTCTTTTTTAAAGTAAGCCTGCAGTTAGAGTATCTTGATTTTACTGATCATATTTAAGCCACTCTGTGAGCTCTTTATTGGGTGAAGAGGGGGATTAAATGAAGAAATAGCTTGGATTGTGTTTTAAGCTATTTGCGTCTGGCCAGGTTGTTGCTCAGGCCTTGACATATTTGTACTCCTGACGCACCTGCCAACTTGCATAAGCCACTCATCATTAACGAGGATAGAACAAGTGTTTGATAATTGATATGATTCATAAGTAAAATGTTTTATAGGTGAACAATTCAATATGAAATCATATACTGAAGGGCTTTCTTCAATGATTCACTTAATTTTTATTCTAGGCTCTAGTTAGGAAATCCAGAGCAAAGTCATTTGTTTTGCTTATATTATTATTTTGAGATTTTACTAGTACATGAACTGGGGGCAGAAAGTAACAGGAAGCAGATGACTGTATAGCCATGATTTACAGCTTGCTCATTAGTTTCTCAACAGGCTAAACAGAATTTTATATATAATCTTTATAGCCTGAATTTAGTTGCCTGGAGCTGTCACTTAACATCATCTGCGTACGCAGTACTGCCAGGTATTCATTTGGTCTAGATTAAACATGTTGAAGCAGTTGAGAAGGAACCATGAACTTGAAAAGCATAACACTCGTTTTCATGGCCTATAGACTGAATGTTTTTAACATTATTTCTTTCTATTTAAAAAAGAACCCCCCCCCCCGATGAAATTCCCAAATTACATAAGGGCACCATATTTCCTTCACTGAAAATTGTGGAATCTGAGGACCAAACTAAAAGTGGCATTTGTGTCCTGAATTATTATTTTTTTAAAAAAGCATATGGAGTGGCCAAGCCACATCAGGACCATGGTATGGGGGTGAGTGGGGCTTGAACCCTTTGGCCCAACTACAGTTCGATTTGGCATTACCAAAGGGGAGGTGCAAAACACCCTCCATTAAAGCCACTGCAACATGACCATTTCCTGTCTAAAGGCCCAGAAACATATCCTATCAGGAAGCAGTGGCAGTAGAGGCGGCAGATACTTCCCAGACCCTGATGGAGGGGTTTCCCTACTGGGGGTGGGACTGCAACTACCATTCCCAGAATCACCAACAGAAAACTGACAATGTATATGTCGTTACTGTTGAGGAGAAGGCCCTTCCAAGGCATTAGAGGACTTTCTTTCTTTCTTTCTTTCTCTTTCTTTCTTTCTTTCTTTCTTTCTGGATAATATGGTAGTCTTAGTCCCAATTCTGGCAGGTCAAAGATGCTGTGTTGGTGTCTGTGGTGGCCAGTTCTACAGTTCTCTATCTAAAGAGCAGTCAGGTGATGCCCCATGAAATCCCCTGTCTTCTCACCTGATTAAAGAAAGAAATACCCAGGATTAAAGAAAGAAATACCCCCACCACCACCACTGTCCTGCTGGCAGCTGTCTTTGTGATTCCTTTCCTCCCCCTGCAGTTCTAAGGCCAATGCTGGGAAAGACATGTGTTGGTTAAAACAAAACAAAACTCAGTAAAGAGCAACATTTCAATAAGGCTTGTGAAATGCCTCCAGGGAGCTCCACACATCTCTTCTTTTGCTTTGCATTGTTTACAACAAACTTGCCTGTGTTTCATCCGTTTCTCTGCCAGCGCTTTTACAGCCAGTGTAAATTCCAGTCCTCTTCAGCCATTCGAAAAAATAAAACTAAAATAAAAATTATATGAATAATGAATGTGCAAGGGGTGGGGGCGGCTGAGAGCAGATTTCATGACCAACCCACCTACATTCATTAAAATGTCTGTAACAGGCACTCGCTTCAACAACTAGGGAGGTTTTCAACCCTCCAGCCCTCTCATCACATTGCAAAGGTCTGTCTAAATAACACCAGTTTTAGGTGACATGTAAAAGAAGGCAGGGATGATTCTCTCTGGACCTCTAGTGGAAGGGAGTTCCACAGGGCAGGTCCTGTCACATTCAAGGCTTGGCCCCTAGTAAGGCTGGCCAAACCTCAGGGGTGTCAGGAACCAAAAGAAGTACCCCATAAGAAGGATCTCGATGTTCAAGGTGGAGCATAAGGGTACTTTGAACCTTAGTTGTTTAGGGCAGGTCTGTGCAGAACTTCATACCTTCCAACATTTCTCCAGTGAAAATAGGGTTGTTGTTGTTGTTGTTGTTGTTGTTCACCACCCATGTGACTGGATTCCCTCAGCCACTCTGGGTGCATATATAAAAACATAAGACATTAAACATTTAAAAAATTTCCCTATACAGGACTACCTCCAGTTGTCTTCTAAAGGTCATATCACCTTGGCTCGGGGGTCACATAACTCCATACCCTCCAATAAAAATAGGGACAGCCTAAGGAAAAGTGGGACATTCTGGGATCAAAACAGAAACTGGGCAGCTTCTGTAAATCCAGGACTTTCCCTGGAAAATGGGGACTCTTGGAGGGTCTGGAACTTGTCTGAGGCCTGGGTGGGAGTCTGGTTGGAATAAAGTTCTAAACAAACCAAAAAGAAGCTGGACTTGGTGGGGTCCCAGCCAGCTTAGCCCTCCAAGGCTGGGTGCAAGTGTACCTAGCTGTCCTTCCCCTGCACGGGCCTGGATGGGGGCTTTGTGAATAGCACAAGGACCTTGAACCTGGCCCAGCAACAAATTAGCAACCAGTGCAGCCAATTAATCCTGAGTTTTGAATGCCCAGAATGACTTAAGCTTTCCCTGTTCACGTATATTATTATGCTGGGACAACTGAAACATAGGAACCTGCCTTATACTGAATCAGACCACTGGTCTATGCAGCTCAGTATTGTTTACAGTAAATGGAAGC
>NC_138749.1:36596629-36706629 GCF_965113315.1 Podarcis vaucheri
TAAGTGAATCTTACTATTCTCTCTTTTTTTAAAAAAAGTGCTGGATCTGACAGTAGGGGGGAGAGTGACATTTTCTCTTTTATATTATGTTTGGTTTCTTCAAGGAGAGGAAAAGAGCTGTTTAAATATTTGCGCAGAATGCACATTATTTTTGGACAATTGAGATAATGAAGTGTTGGAGGTTACAGCCACGTGGTTTGTCCCCGAGAAGGGGGCAAATAAAGCCTTGAAGAATTATCATAAAACATCCAATCTACAGTTCTGTCATATTTATTGAAGAACTGGGTCTAGCCTTAATCCCAGTCAGATTCTTGCCTGTGTCCTACACGTCAGTAAATATTAGCAGAAAGAATCATATAATCAAAGAATTCTAGAGTTCAAAGGGACCCAAGGGTCATCTAGTCCAACCCCCCTGCAATGCAGGAATCTCAGCTAAAGCAGATGGCTATCCAACTTCTGCTTTAAAACCACCAATGAAGGAGAATGCACAACTTCCCAAGGCAGAGTCCATTATATGGACAGGCGGAGTCCCCCAAACCCTGGGCGGCCCCCATGTGGAATAACGACTCAAGGCAATGTGCTATGGGATTAAAATTGACCACAACTTTATTATGTTTCAGATGTGGGTAGACCTTGGCTCAGGCATTGGGCATTTATCCCTCCCAGTCCCCTGCCGGGGATCTGGGGAACATCAGGGTTATCCAGTGGGGGGGGGGATGGGCTGGCTCTGGAGAACATATGTTCAAGCAGAGAGAGTCCGCCCCCGTTACACCACCATCACAGGGGAGAGCAATGACAACCTCTAGGCGTACGGCCAAAGCTTCCCCTCAAAACAACCCCTTTAATGGGGAACCCTGGTATCGCCACCACAAAGAGGAGGGGGCGTGGGTCACCGTTACACGCCCACCCCCATTTAGGGAAGGTAGACTAAAAGATTCCGCCCAAGACCTGATACAAAGTTGTGACATTTTGCTACGGGAAAGGCAAACCTGCCAATGCAGGAGAATTCCTTTCCGGCCCTTCAACAGCGACCTTGACGTAGCAGCGCCCACGTACCTGTGGAGAAAAGGTTAACCTGCAAAAGAAGTCTTAACTGAGGGTGGGTAGGGTGGGAGAAGCTCTGGAGCCAACTGACGATTCCCAGGTAAGATCCTCCCCCTATTGTGTGGGCAGGGGGTCCCTCCCCCTACCTGGCCTGATCACCTTGGCAACACCTCCTCAGCCGGGATTGGACAACTGGCTGAGGTAGGCAGAGACCTCCAGGTATCCCACCTGGGGAAGGCGAAGCCAAGCCTGTGCTAATGGTGCTGCATAGGGTCTAGGGGGCTGAGCGCGACCACGCAAAGGACGCCCCCCATTTAATGTGGGGAGTGGTCATTCCACTCCCAAATAGCTCTTGCTCTCAGAATTCTTTTCCTGGTGTTTAGTTAGAATCTCCTTTCTTGTAACTTGAATCCATTGGTCTGAGTCCTACCCTCCAGCGGAGAAGAAAACTAGCTTGCTCCATTTCTCATATGACGATCCTTTAGATATTTAAAGATTTATTATCGTATCTCCACTCCTCTTTTCCAGGCTAACCATACTCAACTCCCTCAACCGTTCCTCATAAGGTTTGGTTTCTTGTTACATTGGACAAAAAAGTTAAAATATTATTTAATTGTGTCTTGCATGTATTTTGGATGCTCTGCACTAAATAATGTGTGTCAAGAATCATATGGTCTTCTATGTATCTGTTGAAGCCTATTTTCCTAGATGGGAAGGTCAGACTTTTAACCAAAAAGAGATTTGTGCCCTGTGTGAATGTCTGTGTGTATGTGTTTGTGTGGTGTTTCATCTAGTCTAAATAATGCCTAAGTCTTTAGCCAAATGACGTGTCCTTTTTCACTGCTTCAAAACGCCAGACTGTTGTCCCCATTTTACAAAAACTCTGGCATAGAGATAAGAGTCTTGCTCAAGGTTATCTATTGAGTCTGGTTGCATTATTGGAAGTCAATCCTCCCAGATTTTGATCTTTTAAGTAGTTAGAAACACGGTCTTTTTCAGCTGGAACTCACTGGAACTGAGTTCTGACACCTCTTTGTAGTGTACCAGCAGCTACATAGCTTCATGCTGCATGCCCTTTGTGGCTTTGTGGGGCGATCAGGCATTCCCCTCTAAAAAAAGCTTAACAACTTTGGCTCCCCCCTAAAACAAGCAAGCTCAACAAGTTAGGGTTGTCAGTCAAAAAAAAAGTGGGAGTTCCTGCACGTCTTTTTCTAGAAAAAAAGCACTGGTTAGAAACATATTTGCTACTAGTCATAACATATAGCATATAATGAAAATATGAAGGGGGGGATGAAAATTGGATCAATGAGAGTCCCTTCCCACATTATGAGGAGGAATAGTACGCAAGTCATTCTTGCGAGGAAAAGTGTAGCACTGACAATATTCATACCTTGCATGGTTTGCGCGCTCTCTCTCTCTCTCTCTCTCTCTCTCCCAGTTGCCTGTCTCTGGCTTGCAAATACACAAGGGCTTATACTGTGGTTTTGTTCAAGAGTGCAGCTAGCATAAGGTCTCTCATGAATGCATGGACATCGTTCTATAGAATGCAAAATAAATCAAAAGTCTTCCATTGACCGGGGTTTCTAGTAAATGCAACCGTGTTGCAGATAAGGAAGATATGCTTGTGTTGTGTTTGAAAATAAACATTTAAATAAACCTTTGACAGGTCATCCCCAGCAAGCTACTAAGGTGACATATTAGTCACAAGGGCAAAGGTACAGTACTCTCAGGAGTTAGAAAGGTTGGGTAAGAGCCGTCAAACAAAGAAGGTGATGTGGAGGGGGGATAGTCATGTTTCAGTATGTCAGAGAGTTAACAAATGAATGCCAAAGGTTCAGCACTAAGGCTGATGTTAATGTATATAAATGATCCAAAAGGGGTTGGGGCAGTAAGGTGACAACATTTACAGATGACACAACATGACTGAGTTTGTCAAGAGCAGAGAACATCAGTGGTACTTAAGGGATCCAAGTTAATGGGCAAAGCGCAAAGGCGGACAAAATGCATTGTTTCCAAGAGCGTCCAACGTTAATTACTGATATTTATCAGAACTTTCTAAGTGACCTCGAGCTATTTGTAAAGAAGCCTTTGTTGGCACTGCAAAGAAGAGCTCAAGGAAGACTTGCATGTGGAAGACAGCGAGAAATATCCTTGAATCTACAGCAAATGAGGATGTTACTTGTCGCAATGTTCTTCCAGAAATCAATAGGTGTCCCTTTTGTGCCCTGTTCCTGTTGACTTGGTTTCCCCCTCTCTCTCTTAATAAATTGGATTGGCCAAGAATCCATTCCTGAAAATTACTAAAGTGAGAGAGACTTAATGAAGAGAGGAGTGAAGAATAAGGAGAAGGAGAACCGAAAACACAGGCTATGCACTACCTTCCCTAAGAACATGAAAACAAGTAATCATACAAGGACATTAAAAATGATAACTGGGATTGTGGCTGTATTCCAAAATACACACACACACACATTCATGACTGTGTCTGCATAGGGAGAAATGATTTTTCTTTCTAGGAGCAGCTCCTGACACCTGCTAGAGGAACATTCCAGAAGGCTCTCAACTTCAGAGCTGATGGAACCTGCTGATTGCTTGTGGCCAATGTTGGAAGAGGTAAAATTTTCCTATGAACAAACTGGAAGCCATGTGCTCTATAGCTGAGCCACCAACATCAATGTGTTACTCTTAATATTCTTCGTCTCAGGCTGTATGTTTTTTTAACCATCTTAATATTAATATGGCCATCTTCACATTATTTTCAGATTCTCTTTTATTTCCCACCTTTTCATTCTTTTTGTCTTTACTTTTAACTGCAAGCTGCTTTAGGGACCCATTTCTTATATTATTTATTTTTCAAGAAGAAAATTAAGTATGTTCTTTAAATGGATATTGTGGGTGCTATATGGATAATAGGCTAAGTGATAAACCTATCACCCTCTTCACATACTAGTTTTCTGGTCCTTTTTCTCATCCCTGTAGTTCACCCCTTGAACTATGCATGGTGTCCATAATAGCAGGACACAATGCCTCCAGGAGTTCAGCACAGAAGTACTGTTATTAGTTCCTGGAACTTGAAGAGGAAAACACACACACACACATATACTATGTCCCTGTCCTGTAAATGACATTGGCCTTTTGTGCCCAAGCAACACACTGTTGATTCTTATTTAATTTACCTATTATAAGCCCTACATGTTTCTGAGAAGTGCTGCTGTCTGGCTAGCTATTCCCTTTCTTGTGTACTTGGTGTTTCTTTCCTGCGTGTAACACTTTATATTTGCCCTTTCTGGGATTGAGTTTGTTGCTATCTGCCTAGCCATCGCTTGAGTCTGCTGTGGACAATATCATATTTCACCATCTAAATGAGAATTTTGCCGCAAGAGAAAGGAGAAAGCCAATGAAGGATTCCACATTCAACGTGAACACAGGCACAAGGGATGAGATTTAACCAGAACGCTCGACGCAATAATCCTCTACTTGCTAGTAGTATGATTAACTACTTTGTGTGATTCATAAATGGAACTCGGCTATAAGCGAAAGCGCTGCTTTTGTAGCTGGGCTTTTTGCTATTTCTTCTCTCCACCTGCTGTCCTTGCAAAGTTCTGCATGTCATCTAAAAGCCTAGATAGCTTTCTAAGAGGAATAATGCATTTTCCAGTGTTTTACTTTGGGCATTTGCAAATACTGTCCTCAAAGAAGTAGTGAGAACTATTCATTACTGACCTTGAAAATGTTTAGTTGAATAGCCATTATCTGTGCCTCCAGTTTATAGATTACAGGTAAGAGGATTTCTCCCATTCCATACCTTTTTAGGGAGCTTTCACTGGGACTTCATCACACACTGAAACAGATTTTATAAGGGGGCCGTGAAGCATCTCCTGATGTCTTCAGTCTGCTCCACTTACCAATGATAGTTGAACTAGGGTGGCCAAATAGAACAGTCATCTATTTGAAGAAGTCTTTTGTTTGAAGAGCTGTCTGATCTAAGACTGGTGCAAAGAAAGCTGGAGGAAAAACATTAACACTAGCCCATCCACAGTTAGCACCTGAAGAGGCAGTTAGCTCGTCACAGTCTTCGCCACTATGGTGATCAGTATCACATTTAACTCCTAGCATTCATTTCAAAATTTGCATCTCTACATATAAATCAGCATGTGCACATTTTATGCAAATGTGTCTCCTCTTTTGTCCTCTCTTTTGGTGGTACATTTCCACTTTAAGAGTGATGTGGAAGTGGTCAACCCTAAGTTGAACCCAGCTCTGATAACTTGCCCTTACCTGTTGATAGGACAGCCTCCCTCCAATATAATTTCTACTTGGGACTGGGTTTCCTCCCTTTGTCACATCCCCAATCCTGCAGACACTTGCATCATTGGAACCCCAACTCCCTTGCACTGCAGGGCAGCTGTAACTTGGTCCACAGAGCAGGAAATGGTCTTGAAATATTAATTTTGGTTTTGCTCAATTATTCATGGCTCTCCCCAGGTTCCTGGACTTTAACATGGTGGACATTGGGTCCACATTGGGACATTGGGACCCTGGACCCAATGAAGAAGAAGAAATGGGGGGGGGAATCTGACATCTTGGAGTTTCTTCGCTTGTAACCACTGAGCACCACACTAAATGTAGCATTTCTTGTGAAAATGCAAGTAATGTGCACATTTTTAAAAAACGTAAAGAGCAGCCATGGAGGACTCCAAAGCAGAATTGAGATTGTGAAAGCAACAAGAATGAATTTTATGCTTCCTCGTTATCTGCTTCAGTCCCAATGAAAAACCACTGTGAAAAAAAGCAGCTTTGGCGGATAATTTCTGTTGGGATTGCAACAGCGGGTGGGGTATTAACACTTCCTCTCCCTGCCCTTTACTTTGCTTGGATCATTCTGTATCACTCTGTTATCACTAATGCCAGCTAGTGCCATTAACTGTAACATATATTTATTTATCTGTTGCATTTATATCTCACCATTTCCTCCAATGAGCTCAAGGTGGCATACATGGCTATCCCTCTCCTCATTGATCATCACAACAACCATGGGAGGTGGGTTAGGCTAAGAGGCAGTGTCTGGCCCAAGGTCACCCAGGGAGCTTCATGGCTGAGTGGGGACTGAAACCCTGGTTTTCCAGGTCCTGTTTGACACTCTAACCACACAAACTCTCAACTACCAGATCACATATATTACAGTGCTAACTGCCCTACAATCTAAATAGCAGGCCAGTGGCGTCGAGGGCAGGACTTTTCTGTGCACCCCTGTCACGTGACCAGACTAACTCTTCCTGTGATGTTCAGATTTTTCAGTTTTCCTTCTGGTCCACAGTTGTTCTCTCTCTCTCTCTCTCTCTCTCTCTCTCTCTCATGTCATTCCTTTGGCTGACTTGGATGTACTTAGCCTAGTCTGTTTGGAACAGGATTTCGTTTTGTTTTGTCCACAGCTGGTTACCTATGGCCTCTGGGGTGGCAGGAATCATTTAAACACCACCCCGGAATGAATCCATACCAGCATTTGACCTACTCTTATCTGCAAATATCAGAAATAAGAGAAATTTGTTTAGTGAGCTACATGAAATGTGTGCACACTTCACAAGGAACACTAAAATAATTGGCACTAATTGGCATCCTTGCTGGCAGTGTCACCGAAGAGATCAAGGTGCAATACACACCAGTGGAAATGTTCTCTGACTTGTAAGGGTGGGTGTTTTAGGTCAAGGTTGCTGTGCTTTGAAGTAGAGTTGATCTGTTGTTGCCAGTGCAGAAAGAACCCCTCGGTGGATACCTGGAGGTTTGATCTCCAGGACTGTCACTGAGAACAGAATTAACTTAAAAACAAATAAGGATGTTGGTAAGTGAGTTGTTTTGAGAGCAATGTGAAAAGAAGTCTCTGCATGCTTTGAAACTCAAGATTACCTTCACATTGCCTTTCCAGAATGAGTGGGTGTGGTGTTGTTTCTTTAGTAATGTTTCTTAAATCTTGATCTGATACGATGCCTTGCAAAAGACACTTTGTCACTTAAGCATTTAGCGAGGATAAACTTTAAAAATGAAAACTGTGCCACACTCATTATCTCCGTGAAACAAATGTGGCATGGAGTGCTTCTCAAAATAGCTTACGGAATGCGATAAATTTTGCATAAACATTCTTAACTGAAAGTCACCAGTCACAGACAAAGAGATAAGGATTTTTAAAAATATATAACGCCCCCCCCCCCAAAAAAAAACCCGTCATAGTGGTTATAATTAATCTAGATTGCTCATCGTGGCAATCCACTCTCCAAACAAGGAAACAATCTGGCTAACTGATAAATGTTATCACTGTATTCAAATGCATAAACAATATGATAGAAGTGAGGAAATCTGTTTTCTTGTTGTGCTGCCGATAAATGAGCTGAGGCAACCTAAGTAATGGTGAGGTAGATTTCTTGGGTACTTTGGGTGCCTGGACTTTGCCCACCCTGCTTTAATAACCCACATAAGAAGCATCTGGCCTGGAGTGCAATGTTTGTCTTTTGCTTTAACAATTCCATAACAAGGTGAAGTGGAGCACTCCAGAGGATAGCTATAATAGCTTTATTGCCTTTTTCATTATTAAGACCTCTTAAGATAATTGTTTTCAAAATTATAATACAAGCTTTTCTGAACTTTCAGTATGGGCACTGATTTATGCTGTCCATGATTTCATTTCAGCTCTGTTTCACACTGTGTTAATTTTCATTAAGTTCATTATGTCTGAGACCTCTTAAGGGATTTATTTAAAATTCAGCTCTTGATTAGACCCATCTTGTATACTTTTCTGCTGGAACAATATCCTTTTTTGTCCCAAAGATAACAAGATCTGAGTTATGGTAGTAAGGCTGTTCCTAAGAGTATCTGCATTAAGTCTATTAGCAATATTAATATGTTGCTGTAATTATTTTTTGATGCATGTAAAACATATAAGATTTGATGAGGTAAATCCTCATCAAAAGATAGATTTAACACAAGTAGGTTAGTGAAATAAATCTTGATTAGACAGTTCTCATATCACACAGTTCATTCTTTTATATAATATACAGGATTAGGTGAACTTGAAAATAAGAAGTCAATATAATTTTAAAGGATTTAGGGAGTCGATTCATCAGAGAGCATAGCATGTAGATGTTTAATTTAAAAAACAGCAGTTTGCAGTCTGGTGTAAAGCTCTCCCTAAAGCTATTAAATGTCATATTGACTATATAGTTATCAATATGAAAAGTAGCCAGCAAAATAGATATATCTTACTAGGAAGCACAACTTTGCATTACTATTGTTATTGTTGATGATGATGATTCTCGTTTTATGCTCTGATGTAGAACATCTTTGGTGGAGCAGAAATCTCACTGCCACAGTTTTTAAGGAAAGGTCCAAATCTTTCCCTACTCTCTCTCCACCAAATCCCACCCCAATTAAGAACTCCCTAAATGAACACATTTGCCTTAATCCAGCTAGGGCCCATAATCATACAGGAACAGGTTTATGAATCAATCAGTCATTTTATTTGTACACCTCCTTTCCAAAGTCAAAACCATACACAATATGACTTACAACATAAAAAATTACATATTTACAAAACAAAGGTAGTCCCAAACAATAAAATATCAAAAAGTACAAAATCAAATTGAACAATTTCCACACAAATTACAAGATACAAAACAAAGATACAAAAAAATAACATCAACAATGGCAACAATCCCCACTCCAAGACTCCATTCAGCAGCCTCAGAATTTGCAGCTGGAGTCAGTTAAGGCTCGGCCCTCCCAGTCCAGGTAGAAAAAGGCCTGAAGGCAGGAAGCAGGTCTTCCAGGACTCACAGCCAAGATGCCTATCTGTAGCTGGAAGGAAGGAATTGTCTGCACAAACACAGTGGGAGACTACATACTCCTGAATATTCCAGGCATATTAGGGAAGGCTAGGAATGACTTCTGCAGAATCATCCCTAGAAAAAGGTGAGTGTCCTTTTTTTGGGGGGGGGACAAAAGTGTCCCCTGTCCTGTTTGGACTTCAAATGGGAAGCCTTTGTTCATGTATTTAAGCTGCTCCTCACAACTGCATGGGCAGAGGGTGGGTCTGGTGGGAGCCTGAGCAGGAGTTTGTGTGGGCCGAGGGTGAGCCCATGAGGAGGAGAGCTGAGAGGGAGAGCAAGAGTTATTGTGGGATGTGGGCACAGGCTGAACTGGGGCTGGAAGGAGGAGAGAGAGAGAGAGAGAGAGAGAGAGAGAGAGAGAGAGAGAGTTTTTGTGGGGGCAGAGGGTGGATCACAGAGAGCAAGAGAGAGGACTTGCAATGTGCAGGGGGCAGAAATAGACCTTCAGATGGAAGCCAGCCCTTAGAGACAGTTTCAGTTCAATCTTAGTTCAGCTTCTCCTCTCTTTTTGTACTGGAGAGATGTTGAAGGGTGTTTCGGAAGAGGCACAATGAGTTCTAGATGGATGTCTGATAGGAGCTGTTGATGTGAGCTCTTAATAAAGTAATATATATTTTCTGTTTCACTATCTTTAATGTCATTTTTCTTTTGTTCCAACGTGGGTGCATCGCTGTAGGATTTTTATTGCCGCTTTAGCCTTGTGTATTGTAAACGGCAAAGTAGACTTGTCATGATAAACTGTTGAGTGTCCCCGTGTAGCTGATGGTGATATTGACTTTCAGAGGAGTCTTGTTGCCATTGCCAAGTACAAGTGCCCCCTCCCCTCTCTGGGAAGCACACTAGTGTGCTAATGAAAACATACTCTCTTCTGGTTTTGAAAAGGCCTGGGCCTTTCTGCTTTCCCTTTCTGCTGACCATTTGCAGAAAGGGATGCTCCTAAGCATAGTTAATGTGCAGCGAAATGTGGGGCATTCCAATTAAGCTTCTGCAGAGTGTGGGTTGGTGCTGGGAGATGTACTTTACTGGAGTGAATAATTTCTTCATATAGATACATTTCTTATTGCAATTAGAAGGAAGAGCAAGAGCTTGCACAGCATCGTGTCTGTTGTAGTCCTTGTAGCATTCAATGGGTTGGGGAGAGATTCATTTAACAGAATAGTCTAGGGCAATTTAAATAGGAGGGGAGTCACAAAAAGCAGGGATTTCTGCCTTTTGGTAGTCAGCACAATCGCCTGGATCCTCCATTTCAAGATGTGTTAATATAGGGCAGGTCTCTGTAATCAGCTGTTTACAATACAGTGGTGCCCCGCAAGACGAATGCCTCGCAAGACGGAAAACCCACTAGATGAAAGGGTTTTCCGTTTTGGAGGTGCTTCGCAAAACGAATTTCCTATGGGCTTGCTTCGCAAGACGAAAATGTCTTGCGAGTTCCTGCGGGGTTTTTTCCCTCCCCCCCTTTTTCCCAAGCTGCTAAGCCGCTTATCAGCTGATCCTAACCCGCTAAGCCGCTTAACAGCTGATCCACTAAGCCGCTAAGCCGCTTATTAGCTGATCCGCTAAGCCGCTTATTAGCTGATCCGCTAAGCCCACTAAGCCGCTGATAGCGCTGATCCGCTAAGCCGCTAATGGGCTTGCTTCGCAAGACAAAAAAACCACAAGACGAAGAGACTCGCGGAACGGATTCTTTTCGTCTTGCGAGGCACCACTGTATTCATGAATTAAGAGTGAATATCAGCAGTAAACTCTATTGTGTTCAGTAGGTCTTACTCCCAGGAAAGTGTGAACAGGATTGCAGCCAAAATGGCCTGATTACAGAACACAATGGATGGAAGGATTTTTCTGGGATGGCATTAAAACCTGCAGAAGCCTAGGATTATTGAGCATAATAATAGCAGTATATTTTTCTCAGTAATAAATCCAATGTGATAAATCCCCCTTAAATAAGAAAGACATAATGCAACATCTTCCTTCTGGCCTCCAAACTGATTCAATCCAATAATATTTTTTAGAAGCATAGAATAATTACAGTTGCAAAATATTTAGGATTTAAGGATACCTTGATACAGATTGGATGGTGGCTTGCTTTCAAATGGGTAGCATGATTTGAAATGGTGGAAACCATGTCCTGGATTTGTAAAAATTTGTAAAGCTGGTGTTTCAGCTAACTACCTCAAATATATGGTGCCAAGATCCAGAAAAGTGGAAGTCCCTTGGGAAATAAATGGGGAAGCTTTGTACATTCTTATCTGCAATCTTTTCAGAACAATATTGTTGGTCTTGTAAGAGCTCGAAAACTGTTCCTCTGAGGCATGATACACCACTCTGCGAAGTCCATAGGTACCCTGCCATTTAATTAAATGAGAAATAAACATGTCCCTAAGACCTTCAGAAACATTGTGTCCCAATAGTGGTTAATAGCCTGTTTATGTTTAATCAGAATCTTCCAAGTGTCCAAATAATGACTACAAAGGTTACCGAACATGCTGAGCTTGAGTTGGGGAATCATGATGATGATGGTGCCCACATTATTTTATGGGCCAGAATTAATGAATTTTTAGGTAGTCGCCAGTTCATGCAGGTAGAGTTCATCACACCCATAATGTACTGAGCCACACTTCTATAGACAGTGATCACACACTTCAACTTCATGGGGTGTTTTTAGAAGATAAGAAATAAACAGGTATGACTCAAACTGCTGCCTGTGAACGGAAGACTCTCAGTGTATCTCTATATGAAACTATTTCAGAATCATTTAAAGAACCTGTTAGCTGTTTATGGGTTATATACCTGCTGTTTTATGAATATGTCACCATGATCACATTTATGGAAGTGGAACTATCTTTTGCCTCTAGCATTTTAAGAAACTTGTTTGAGCCTAACTTTTAAAAACGCACACACACACAGCTTGAATCCAGACATATTGCTGTGTGGGCAAGAAAGAAAGGGTGTCACCAATTTTCTTTCTGTGGCCCCACTAAGGCTGCTTCTGAGGATTACCTGACCTTTTGGAGCTAGTTTTCAGGAAGCAAAATATGTGAAAGGGATTAGACACATGAGTGCCTTGTCCTCATGCAGCAGGAAGAGAATATAGGAAGCTGCCTGATAGCAGACAGGTAGCCCCCTGTTTTCCCACCCAGCCCAGTATTGTCTATCTAATTGATAGCAGCTTTTCTTGCTGCCTGATCCTTTGAACCAGAGATGCAAGGGCTTGATTCTGGGACCTTCAGTACCAAGGGACACAGGTGCCAGGTTCCACCAAACCTGGGGGGGGGGGGCAGTGGTGCACAACTGTGATGTCACATGGTGGCCCGTCACAGCTGCAGGTAGGGTCAGCGGGTCCCACCATAGCCACAGGAAGGTGGGGCTTGCTGCAGGTGGGGCTTGCTGCAGTCACAGAATACTGAGGGGGCCCAGCCCCCTCCTTGAAAATTTTGGACACCTCTCGCCCAGAGTCCCTTCCCTTCAGGACCTATGGATCAAAGTCCTTACGCTTTCCCACATCCAAATTAGTTTCTAACACTACAACACCATTTGTCTGTAGTTGAAAATAAGTCCCACTGAATACTCTGGGAAATGCTCTAAGTATAATTGCATAGGATAACAACCAAAGTCATTTTTGTTTTCACTTTCTAAGATAAGTACTGGGAGCTGTATTTAAATACATTAAAACCTATCTAACTTTAAATATGATAAAACCTGTATAAACCCATTTTCATTGTGAGGATAAGAACATTAGCTGGATTATCTTTATTATAACTAATGCAGTTGTTAAGCAGATGGGTATAAGAACACATTTCAGAGCTTTTATGCCTATATTATGATTTATAGCATATGGAAAGATAACAATAGGCATACATGAATTGAATGTTTCTTGACTGCATACTGTTGTTGTTGTTTTAAAGAATTTAGATATAAGCATGTTATTTCAGAAGGTTCTGTCACACTCTGTATGGGGTTATGGAAATGAAAAGGTGAAGCTATTTCCATTAGAGCAGTACCTGGGGCCTGAACAGGTAAGAAATAGGTTCAGCCTTCAGTCCAATATTTCCACAACTGGGTTCCTTTACTTTGCCCCACATAAATAAATAGCTGTTAAGTTTTTCCTGTGGGGAAAAGTAAACTCCTACACTTGAGGGTTTTGTTGCAGTGAAAGCAAAACTCTGCAGTCCATTCGGGGTCCCTGAGCCATCACTGGCAGCGATCCTGTATGGAGTGTAATGTGTACCTGTGTAAAGAACACACGGAGACACACTGCACTCCTCTAGAGCAATCGTCCTCCAGATGTTGTTGGACTCCCAAATTCCCTCAGTTTCAAACAGTGTGGTAGATGGGACTATCAACAATGAATGCGTGGAATAATAAGTTACTAAGTTATTAGTTGGACTGTTTTCCGCATCAGACTCAGCGGTGCTCTTTCCATGTGAAGCTTCTGTGAGGAAGCTGGAGAGCTTTATTTTTCCATGTTGGCCTATTGCTAAATGAACTTCAGTTTATAATGTTTCAAGTTGACACCATTCTAAAGCACTATATTTAGTTTCAAAAATTAACAGTCTAATTTTATTTAAATATTTACACTCCCCATACATAATTGCACAGCCCTTTTGAATAATTTAACCACTTTAATAGCATCTGAAGAAAGTTTCTGTTTTCTCCTGTGTGTGTGGTTGCTGCGTTTCCATTTTAGTAGCAACAGCAGCAGCAACAACAAACTGACCCCTCTTTATAATTTAATTGCAGTTCTTGCAGGCACCTGCTTTAAACATTTCTACCCAGTATTCTCAACTACACTTTAACAACACCCAGCAATCTTTGTGTCAGTAAATGTCAGACATTTTCCTCCCAAGCTTCTATTTTCCATTCTCAGTAAATATTCCCCTTCAGGGATTATCCTCTTCCGTTCATTATAAATCATGAAATAAGTAGCCTGTGGTGTCATGTTAACTAAACGGTTATAGATGCATCATCAAGTGATATATGATTTATGGGAAGACATGGTCCTGATGGTAAATATCCTTTAAGCATGTCCTTATACCTACTGCTTTACTATGGGCAAGTCTAAGCATTTTTTAAAAATCATAAATCAATACTGCAGAGTCATAAAATACAGTTTAAATCCTGAGATTTAATTCCATAAATAATAAAATCAAGTTGTTGCTTTTCTCCCTCCAGTGTCATCAGGAGAAAGCATTCTTCTTCTTACATGATTGCAAATTTTGGTGTATTGCGGAGGGACAAGAACCAGGTCTTGTGCCAAAATTGGCAATACTGTCCCACCTGCTGCAATAGCTTATGTTGATATATGTTTCCACATTGGCCCCATGTTAGGTACACTTGCAAATATCTATTCCGCCATGCAAAGTAGATCGGAAATGAGGCTTCTCACATGAGGAAAGTAATAGAATCAGAATAATAGACTACCTACCACTTGTTACAGATACATTAGTATTTTAATAGTTAATTCAGCACATCTTCTTTAGACATCATTTATTTGCAGGTTTTGAAATACATCTCTGCAGCGGTGTTTTGGCAGGCTAGCTTGATGTCTGTGAGATTATTAAGGGAATAGTACATTTGAAACGAATAAATTCACATGTAGAGCTATTAACTATTAATTTGGTCCTCACTAAACTGATGAGACATTCTTTGACTCAGAGTGTAGCTCATATGTATCTAGTACTTAAGTACTCTCTATATATTAACACTGAGATATATCAAGATGATTCTTCCTGGGACTAGAAAGCAGCCTGCAGAATCACATCTGAGCTACAGGCTATACTGACAAATTCATTCTCGAAGTAGCTCGCTAGGACTCCTAGGTGTAGCACTGTCTGTTCCAAGGTATTGAATCTTGTCTCTGACACTTCCGTTGGCCTAGCACTTTTCCTAATTCCAGCCAGCCTAGCCTTTTTATTATTTGATCTGAATGCAGAAATAAAAGCTTTCTGGTTTTGTAATGGGAAGAGACACTACTCCTTAGCAAACTCGTTGATGTGGCATTCGGCCGATAAAAGTTGTGTGCTGAACTGGCAGTCTGAGACCATTTCTCATTGTTCCTTGGTGGGATGGTCACTTAATGATCAAATTTGATCTTACTCAGCCAGAGCTGAGGCAAAACAACAAGCAACAGCTTCAAATAAGTCCTCCATTTTTTATTTACAGGCCATCCAGGTGGAGTTCATTACGGCAAATCACCCAGCAGGATCCCCTCGACAGCATATTAAGAAAACAGAACTAAATTAGGGATGGTGGGTTGCACGGCTAAGCTTGTTTCCTCCTCAAAATATTTGTCGTCCCGCACCAAGCCCGGTTCTCCAAGCTGCCTCCTGTCTTATCCGGAGTGCGTCTGCTACCCAGGGAGGTGTCTCTATTGCTATTTGCTGCTGTGTTTGTATAACATCTGAAATATTTATGAAAGTTGAGATGTTACATATTTCAGAGTAGGATTTCACAGCTGCACATTCTTGGTTGGCAAATTCTTAACCAAGAATAGAAAAATAATAAATGTTTAGGCTTCTAAAAATGGCTTGCCTTGTGGGAATCTGTGCATTTGAGTTGCAGTAGCTCGCCTGTCACTCAGACAGCAACCCAAATTGGAGTAGCAAGCAGCCGCAGCCTGACACGCACACCTAAGGGAGGCACTCAGTCACTCCATTTTGTGGTGACCCAGAGGAAGAATTTTCTGGCCTGGCCACTTCTAACTTGCAGAGAGAAGGAGTCCTAAACCTGGGCTGAAACTGCTCCACATCTGGTTAACATCTGGCTGGGTTTTATAGTGTCAGAATTGGGAATCAACCATGGTGTGTGTTTCTTTGTCCTTGCATCCCCAAAAGCCACCTGAAGCATTCAAATAAATTTGACAAAGTTCTTGCTATTTTGTGACATTTGATCAGTTCCTAATAAAGGCATTACCCTACTGGGTGGGGTGGGGTGGGGTGGAGAAACAAAGAAAAAAAAAGGAATTGAATTTTCTATATATAAAGTTCTTGGGTGGCCTACTTTACAGAGAACAGTCCTCCACATGAAGGCTGTCAGAGGACAGTCCTCTGTTCTAAGGACTTTTCATGTGTCCTTTATAAAGAAACATCAGAAGGCAGAATAGGGGCTTTGAAGGGGTTCATCAACAGTTAACATCTGCGCAACAGACTGAGCAGGCACAAGGGACCACCTGGTCGCCTCCACTGTGATGAGCTGTATTGTATTTCTGTTACAGTGGTACATCGGGTTAAGTACTTAATTCGTTCCGGAGGTCCATTCTTAACCTGAAACTGTTCTTAACCTGAAGCACCACTTTAGTTAATGGGGCCTCCCACTGCCATGCAATTTCTGTTCTCATCCTGAAGCAAAGTTCATAACCCGAGGTACTATTTCTAGGTTAGTGGAGTCTGTAACCTGAAGCGTATGTAACCTGGGGGGGCCACCAGGTGGCGCGTTGGAAGATTGCCAACAATAACATCTCTCTGACCCACACAAGGTAATTAAGGGGCTGCTATGGGAAGTATGCAGTCTTCCTACCCCCCCCCCAGGAGGTGGGGGGGCGCTGCCTTGCCAGCGGTGTTCACAATGCACCCCCTGATCTGAGAGATGGGGGTGCCAAACACTTGGCACGAGCCCTCAGTGAAGTCAGATCTTCCTGACGCCGATTCCAATTAGCGCGTGCTGGTTAGCTTCAGCTCGGAATTATAATTGGAAACATATGATTGGAACGAAGCTGAAGCACATATATCAAGTAATGTTCGAGAGATAAGACTGCTGAGTAATGGATCTCTGTGACCGGGAGTGACGGATGGATAAGTAAATCTTCTGATGAATCACCACTAGGAGACTGTATGTTTGGAATGAAGGGGGGGGTGGAGGAAAAAACTTTTTTTTTCTTTGCACGATGTGATATTAATAACCCTTCACCCCAGATAGAAATAAGATCGTTGTGTTTTTATTAATCACAAGCAGAAATTCAAGAACTGTGTGGGATGGATTACAACAGGAGAGAGGATTGGTGAACGGTGAGAACAAGGAAATTTTTTATGACGCAGTTAAAAAATGGCGTCTCGCCAAGACAGGCTTGCCAGAGAAAGAAGGACAGGGGGAGGAGAATCAGGATCGTTCAAAAGAGAAGGAATGTTGGAACGCAAGTTTGACCTGACAGAGCCTCCTGACTCATTTGATTTATTTGGCAAGCCTGAGAAAAGTAAAGGACAAACCGAAGATTAATTCTTTTTTTTTTTGTGTGAAAATTATCTTTTCACAAAAGATAATTTTCTTTTTTGTGAAAATTATCAGAGATCGCAAAGAAAGGAATATACGATAACAACAAGAAGAGAAAGAAAGGAATAAAGGACTATCTGGATTGAACTGGATAGAACTGTCTAATTAAAGCAGTAATATAAGTGATGTTTGGACTCATTTGGAGTTTTGGACTCGTGCGGAGCTTGATGTATGGGCACCCCCAACAAAATTTAAAATTTGGCTGTATAATTTGGAACTAATGTGATTTGGATAATGTGATGTGATTGGCCTGTTAATAAAAATTATTTTTTTTAAAAAAATGAAGCGTATGTAACCTGAAGCGTATGTAACCTGAGGTACCACTGTACTTTAAAATATGCATCTCTATATATACATTGTTATTTGCAAATTTTGTGGAAAATGATGTCCTCTCTCCTCTTTTTCAGTAGGGCACTTCCTCCTAAGCCCTCCTCTTAAGCCCATTTTAAAAGGGTGCATTGTAAACCCTATTTGGGCATTAGGCCTGAAAAGAGAATATAAACCCTAGTAGATGTCAGGGACCAGGAATCAGATTTGCCTTTGTTGAATGATAGAGCCAAGGATGTTAGAGCTGCTGCAAGTGGAATCCCTGATCTGCACCTTGTATAGAATAGAAATAAAATTGTGATTCACCACAATAATGAGTTTCAAAACTTTACTGCAAAACATTCTTAAAAACAGTTGCAAATAAATGTTATAAAAATACAAAGTAGCAGATTGCTCTAAAAAGCAAGCAATGTGGTCTCATTTTCTTCTTAGTCCTTAATACAGTTCAAAAAAAATTTTTTTTCCCCTCTGACCTCAGAGAAAGAGAGAGATGCTAAGCAACTTGTTTGTATCATCATCACAGAGCTTCCTCACTGGCTCCATCACTGAGGAGGAAGAGGTCTCAGGTTTCACCTTACTACTGTGAGAGACCTGCAGCTCAGGTTTCCAGCAATGATTCCTCAATTAGCCTAAAGACTGAAATGGAAACATCCAACATTTTCTACCGCATTTACCTAGAGTGAAACCTCTCATGCCTCATGCAAACTTCTGTACTTTGTGAATACAAACCTTTACATAAGTTCCCCCTCCCCCACAAAAAAAAACTTCAATGCATATAAAAATTTCATTTTAGGCATATTAATCTTTTATCTTTAACAAAGGAGCACTGCTAACAGATGAACCCACAGAGTCACTCCTCCCGAACATGATGATGTGGCACTACCACCCTAGAGCAACTTAAAAGCTCCATGGTTTCCAAAAAACTGCATGAGCCTTGCCTTGCATCCAGCCTGAACCTTGCCTAACCTTGTCTTACACCCCAGTAGGACTGTAGCACATGCTGAGGGCATTCATGGTGCCCCACCTCATAAGAAGTCTGCTGCATCAGGTCAATGGCCTATCTAGTCAAACATCTTGCCCTTACAGTGGCCAACTGGTGCCTGTAAGCAGCAAGCACGCAGGACCTGAGCACAAAAGCGCTCTTCCCTCCTGCAGTTTCCAGCAACTGGTATTCAGACGCATACTGCTTCAGGTGGTGATGGAACATAGCCAGCATGGTTGGTAGCCATTGAGAGTCTTGCCCTCCATGTATTTGTCTGAATCTTTTTTTAAAATCGGCCCAAATTGGCAGATCCTCTTTGGGGATCAACTGTGTGCTGTGTGAAAAAGTTCTCTCCAAAAGAATAAAGGAATGAGGAGAGAACAGAAAAAAAATTAGAATGGTCAGTTCAAGGGAATGAGGGACCAAATAGAGCTGGTCTCAAAGCAGAGTCATTGGAATGGGCTGTGCTCTCCCATCTCTCCCTGTAGTACAGCCAAATGGGATGGTGACACTTGAGGGAAAGGAAGAGATAGGGGAGCTAGTCTTTCAGCCACACAAATGGGGTGAACTACAAAACAGTCAACATTTTCAGTAGTGGCCCCACACTTACACATCTCCTGATACTTCCATAGTTGAGTGCTTGGTTCATTTGGGTGAGTTGTAATTTTTAAGCATGCTGGGATTCCCTCCCCACTCAAAAAATAAGGATCTACAAATCTGCTGGCATTTAACTGGAGTTGCCCTGTAACTTTTGGAGGCTATATTGTGTTGCATCCAACTAAAGTTTGCTCCAAATGTGCCCACTGCAATTAATCAACCTGCTACTCATGTCTATTAATTTCAATGGGACTACTCTGCATAGGATTCACATTTTCTATTACCCATTGTTTTGTTTTCACTATTGTTTCTTTTTGTTTTAAGTAGTACAAGATTTGATTATTGGTCTTCACTTGAAACTTAGGTTATAAAATACACTTCTAAATAAATCACAAAGTGTTTTGCAAATTATCAGACCGCTAACAGTTGTTGAATACATTTATACTGGAAAGGCTACTTGGTATGGTATCTTCTCAACATTTCTATTCTAGTTCTGCGGAGCATTATTAAGCTCTTTAGGTTTTTCTCAAAGTGCAGGTGCTTTAAGCTTTCATTTTAGCACAGCAGAGATGCTGTTTCTTAAAGCTTGTTCACTCAAATAGGCTAAATACACAAGAGATGACTGATGGTGAGTCAGAACAAAATAACATTCTGAAGGACCAAAAGACCAAAATAAGCATGCTTTCAAATCCTCGACATCTGGTACTTAAGATAAAATGGAAATATTTAAAACATGTTTGAAAGATGCTTGTTTCAGAAGTTTGATTCAAATAATTATATATTAGGAGCTACCAATATCATTCACATAATAAAAAAACAGCAATAAAGAACAGAACTCTCAATGGAGCATCCAATTTGATAAAAATAAGATACCACGAGATCATATTCAATTATGATGACTCATGTCAAAATAGTTTTCATGTGCAGAAGGTTTTCTGTCTCTTCATAATACATAGCACATAATACATATTACTCAGCTGATGTTTAAAAAAGAAAGGATAATAGTAGAACCAAAAAGGACTGATTGGCAAAACATTTTAAATCTGACCAGGGAGAAGAGTCGGTGGAAGAAGACTGGAAAAAGTTTAAAGACTATTTACAGAAATACTGTAAAATTAAAGAATGTTAGAAAGATGTTGGAATGAAGTTATATGGCTTTAGTAGAAATGTTATAAGGAATTAAGTATAAATAGATTATTAGAGTATTAAAGGGAAAAATAAGGTTAGAATGTGTTAAGACAATTACAGGATAGAAAACAGAGGAAGATGGAAAGGAATTGCTGAAACAATCAATAGAAGTGGAATACAAAAAGGGAGGTGTGAGGAGGTCGTGGAAAATTAGTAAAAGAAAGATAAGATATTGAAATTGGACTGTGTTTTAAATTGTTTTTGTTGTGTTTTGTTAGTTGTATTTTAGTGTTTTGCAGTCTTTTTTGTATTGTATTATTGTATGTTTTTTCTTTTGCAGCTTTTTGTAATGTTGTGATCAATTTGTTGGAAAACTAATACATATTATTATAAAAAAACAAAAACATTTTAAATCTGATCTTTGTTTTTGCTAAAAGCAATGAATACTGAAAGTGGCTTTGTCCAACAGGGAACAAAGAGTCAAAAAACTTAGGAAAAGAAGAGATATTTTCAAAGTTTGTAGAATATGGAGAAAGGAGAACCTAGGATCAAGCTTCTACATTTCAAAACTTATGTTTTCTTTTTATATGTGGCTCATGACTGTCAGGTCCTATAATAGTGCTCTCTGAGTAGGAGTGGGGACAGAGTTCGTATCTAGGTCTGCCACAGGGCCTAGTCTTTGTCTCCAGAACCTGTTGTTGGGCCTGTTGCTCCTCATGTGTAGATGTTTAAGATTGTCTGCTCTCTGTCAGCAAGTCCAGGCCTGCCACCCAAGGCATGTGAGAGGAAAGTGTCACTGTCAAGGACAGGATGTAGAACATTGCTATTATTTGAGCCATTTTAATTAGGAACTGTATTTGAGAACAAATAGTGGTATCATGGCTTCTCCCAGCTCTGGCCTGTAGTACATTGTTCTTTGGTTCCAACATGGCTGTGTTCATCTGTGTTTCCTTTTTGTTTTTCACTTCATTGGGTGGGTACGATTGTCTGATGATAGCCTGATGTAACAGTTTTAGGTGTGAGTCTTCGTCCAATCACAGGGCTTGACTGTAGATCAGACACTTGCACCATCCCTGTGGGCCATTTTGATAGGCCAGCAAGCCTACCCACTTGTCAAATCCCCTGAATCCATCTTGGTAGCAGATTGGCAGATTGGCAACACTGTTCAACAGAGGTGTCATATGTTGCTCTAAAAACAATCACGGTTACCTAGTAGCATGCCACACTATACAATATTGCCCCTTGGAATCATGCATCCGTGCCTATTTATTGTTGTTTGCTCTGCTTTAAACATAAGGCTTTTTTAAAGCTGGAACTCACTGGAGCTCAGTTCCGGCACGTCTCAGATGGGCTCCATTGCCATTATAAGAGAACAAGGGTGACTTCCTGGTCAGTTCTGGTACCTCTTTTTCTAAAACAAAAACAAAAAACCCCCCCAAAAAACCAGCACTGTTTGAATGCTATAAATAGCCTCCTTACTTGGCACAAAGGGTTATACCAGCAGGATAAAGATACTTGAGTCTTGGGCTCAAGTACTCTGTTCCTCGTTTCCTTTACAGCAAGGAGAAGAGAATGACTAAATAGAGACGATGCATGCTCAGGGAAATGCACATCCTGGTTTAGATAATCACTTTCTCCTTCCTGGAAGGGTAATTAAGTAGGGAGTGCATTAACCAGCAGGTGTAGGGCAGTATATAAATTTAATAAATGATAATGATAATAATAATAAAAAAACAACAACCCCCAGGCCATTTCCAGGTGCAATCCATGTGCAATCCCAGGAGCCAAAATATGAGCTGGGAGGCCCTACATTCTCTAGGATTCAAGTTCTTTCTATGAAATGTTGCCACAGTGTCTTGAATAAAAGAACCATGACCTGGCAGGCTACTTGGATGAAGGCAATATAAATGTTAAACAGCCATAATCATGAAAGGATAAGCAAAACCACAGATGATACAAAGATAGGAAAAGATAAGAGGTAAATAGAACTGTCAGAATATAGCTGGAATAAAAACTATGTGCGCATACATGCAACCAGGCAAATATATAAAAAAAGAACTCAGCCACCATTTCTAGATTTTGCCCCCCTTTAATTTTTTTTTTAATTAAAAAAAACATGGTGGGATTATAACTCAAGAGGACATACTGCTTTAGGGGTACTGTAGGAAAAAGATTCCTTTATTAAACTCTTCATGTTGGCCTAATAAAATGTACTACTGATATGGAAAGATAAAAGGATAGAACAGATTAGTACAGACTCCTAAGAATATAGATTTGCACCTGTAATAGGCCTAACTAACATTAAAGAACAGAACGCATTACTCAGGCCATAAAGAAGAGATAATCTCTTAAATTATTAGCTTGGTATTTTGTTAGTAATGCTTTTCCCTTTCTTGCATTCCATTCCTTTCCATAATTTCTTTCTTTCTTTTTCTTTTTTGCAGCACAAAATAGGTTGAAGAGACTATAAAAAGTTGGGCAGAAATTAAGGTTATTCTTAATTACAAATGAAGTTTAGGAAAGCAAGCAAAGGGCAACATGTGTAAAGCATCAGATGCTGATCAGAGATGCTGCTTTTCAGAACATTTACATGGTAAGATCTGCTTAAGTCAGGGTTTCAAACTTCAATAGTCCACAAATTACAGACTTTTCATTTGTACCTTCACTGTATGTGATTAAGAAAGGCTACTAGACTAAGGGACGGGGGTGGCGCTGTGGGTTAAACCACAGAGCCTAGGACTAGCTGATCATTAGGTTGGCAGTTTGAATCCCCATGACGGGGTGAGCTCCCGCTGCTCGGTCCCTGCTCCTGCCCACCTAGCAGTTCGAAAGCACGTCAAAGTGCAAGTAGATAAATAGGTACTGCTCCAGCGGGAAGGTAAACGGCATTTCCGTGCGCTGCGCTGGTTCACATGACCCGGAAGCTGTACGCTGGCTCCCTCGGCCAATAAAGCGAGATGAGCGCCGCAACCCCAGAGTCGGTCATGACTGGACCTAATGGTCATGGGTACCTTTACTTTTACTAGACTAATTATTGCATGTTCCAGTTGTTTGGTTTGGTTTTTTCTACAAAAGTAATTTCTTGCACCTGAATTTCTAAACACCATAGGATTCATTTCTATACTGTGAAAAAGATTTTTTTTTAAAAAAGTTATTGTCTCTTCTTTAAATTAGTTTTAAAAACATTTGGTCTCTTTGTAGTTACTTCAGCAGAGGTATTAAGCATGACTTATTAAGTATATTGAAAAGTTAGGGTAAACAAATGGAGGAAAGCAAAATGCTAATTAATAAAACATACAACCTAACTCTGCTGAAAGTAATGGTCTGTCATTTTTTATGCTATGGAACTGCAGTACCTTCCAAATCAGGCTTCTCAGTCGTGGTTCTCTACAGGTGCTTTTGGAGTCCAACTCCCATCATCACTGACCTTTGGCTGAACAGGCTGAGGCAAGGTACAGATTAACCACGTCTAAAGGGCACCACATTAGCTATGCCTTCCATGCTCCTTAGAGAATCCAACCTATCTTGTAGGAAATCATGTGGAGAAAACCATGCAGATTAGTGTGTGTGATGTTTTGCACCTGGCTTTCAAATTATGATTTGCATAATTTTGGCAGAGGAATGCTAACTTCCCAATAATAAAGAAATATGAAGGGAGGGAGAGATGGAGAGAGGCCACAGGTCAGTTTTAAAACTTATTCTTTCAGTATATGAAATCTTAGGTACAGTTCTTGGAATCTTCATTTCAATCCAACCACTGATCTTTGCCTTCTTTTGTATACTTTCTTTCCTTACTGTCTTAAAATAAGGAAGAGTTAACTGCAAAATAGATATCTTTGACTTGTGTGACATGGCACATTCCTCTCTAAAATGGAGCCCATTTCTCCTCAAGTTTCCCACTATCCTTTGCACCAATCATTCAGACAAGGAGAGAGGTTTGTTGACCAGGGCCTCCATTGCCTGAAAATAATTTTGGGAACCTGAAGAGAAGTAGCATCCTGGGCAACTACCATCATCATCATCATCATCGTTTCATTTGTATGCTGCCTTTCCACAGTTAAAAACAATGCTCAAGGCGGCTTACAACATGACAAGTTTTACATAATTACAAAAGTCATAAACAATTCTCTAGCATCATGTGCTAATGAAATCCCAAGGGAGAGTGGGGAGAGAGAGGAAGTTAGAGATGGATTTGTGGAAATTTCCTGCAAATCTGTGGGTGTGAGATACTATGAGGGAGTCCAATGGAATTTAGCCTGTGTTGGGGCCAAAGTATTTTGAGATTGTAAGAATAACTTGGAGTTATTCCTTAAAAACCTGCAAACGACAGCCTGATCAGGACTGGGACCATGTCAGGGTGGATTTGAGCCTTCACTCCCATGGTCCTGAGGGAAATTGTTCTCTATCCCCAAGCTGTCCTTTTGCATGGGAAAGAAGCACCCATTGGCATCAATGAAGCCTTATCCTTTTGGAGAACTGAACACAAATTTAAAATGATTGAAACACACACACACACCCAAAAACCCCCAAACCAAACCATTAACACAAACAGTCAGAGGTATTTCCTGCAGGATCAATGGTGGCAAAGGCAATCTTCTCTGTGAACCAGAACTGTATAAGAATGATATTGTTCCTCAACTGTGTGGTATTGATTTTGTCACAAACCATGAAAATACAAAAGTAATATAAAAATAGCTTCAATCGTTTTCTGTTGCTGTTAATGTGGTGGCTATAAGAGCAATCTATATTTAGTTAGAGGCTTAGCTGAACATCTGGTAAGCTGGTGTTTCACACCTGTTTTAGGAATAAAATATTAAATAATTGCTTTTGAAATGTAGCCAGATTTTTTCATTGCCACAAAGTGGTACAGTGGTGCCCCGCAAGACGAATGCCTCGCAAGACGAAAAACTCGCTAGACGAAAGGGTTTTGTGGTTTTTGAGCTGCTTCGCAAGATGAATTTCCCTATGGGCTTGCTTCGCAAGACGAAAACGTCTTGCAAGTTTGTTTCCTTTTTCTTAACACCGTTAATACAGTTGCAACTTGATTTCGAGGAGTAACTCATAGAACGCGGTGTGGTAGCCTTTTTTGAGGTTTTTGGTGATTTTTGAAGCTTTTCCAAAAGTTTTCCGACACCGTGCTTCGCGAGACAAAAAATTCGCTAGACGAAAAAACTCGCGGAACGAATTAATTTTGTCTTGCGAGGCACCACTATATTTGTATAGAGATTGCATTCATTGTGTAATATAGTAAAAGAAATAAAGCAATGCATGTGTTTGTGCCATCAATTCTATGATATTTTCTCTTGAATAAAGTTGATAACAAATGAGGACATTTTAGTAAATGCCAAAGGCTAAAATGAATTCCAGCATTTCAAAATTAATCAAAATTATTCAGCTTCCAGTTGATTTTACAGAAAACTGAAAAAATGCTGACAAAATAGAGAACATTGTCTCATGCTGATCTGAAATGAAAATCAGTTCAGCGGAGGTCAAATGTATGTCTAGTTAAGGTGGAACATATATCATTGCTCTAATTGAAAGACAGTACTGGCATTTCCCATTATATATCCACATTTTTAAAAGATATAGCTCAGCTGTAAGAAGAGTTTGGATTTGATATCCCGCCTTTCACTCCCTTTAAGGAGTCTCAAAGCGGCTAACATTCTCCTTTCCCTTCCTCCCCCACAACAAACACTCTGTGAGGTGAGTGGGGCTGAGAGACTTCAGAGAAGTGTGACTGGCCCAAGGTCACCCAGCAGCTGCATGTGGAGGAGCGGAGACACGAACCCGGTTCCCCAGATTACAAGACCACTGCTCTTAACCACTATGCCACAGGATTCACCCTAGATTGAATCTAATAGGGTCTGGTCCTATACAACACTGGGGGAGGTTCAGCAGCTCTGCATCTAGGAGGGAATGTTGTGCATTGTTGGAAACATTTCATAATGATAATTTAATATTGACAATATTTAAAACCCCAAGTGATAATCCCTAATTTAGTGACAGATCTGATCAATTAAACCTTAGGAAATTAAACCATCTGGATGCTGTTATAGGCTTATTTAGGTTAGAGTCTCCCGTTATCTTTTGACATTAAAAAAACAACTGCTCAAACTGTTGACACTTCTTGATACGCCTCTATTTGGTGGACCTCGTACTACCATTTTGGCAAGCTGGCCTGCTCTGTGTAACTAACTAGCACCACATGTAGGTGCCTGCTCTCAGTATGCAATGGCCAGTGTTGTGTTTTAAATACTTGATAATACGTGCTGAAACTGAATTTTGCACACGGTATTATGTTCGGATAGCATGTTCAAGATGAATACTTTGAAAGTTACAGTTTTACAAAGTGAGGCAAGTCCCCGTTCTCACCCAGGGCAGATTCGATGACAGTGGATTTGCTACATATGAATGAATGAATAAAAATATTGGTGATTACCACAGATGGGTGATTTTTTTTATTTACCAAACTACCACCACCCTTACATTTCTTCTGAATGGATTAACAACTTTCTTACAAGCTCAAACCAGGTGCTGGCCTTTATGCCATGAGCAGATTATTTCTCAGTGCCTCCCCCCCACCCCACTTTGCACTATTTAATAGGGGAGGGGGAAACCTCATTCATGGCTTTATTTATTTATTTAAAAATTATTAGTCACCTTCTAAAGAACAGCCTCAAGGTGATGTACACTGGAAATAATTAAAAAACCAAACAAATAGAAATGCAAAAGCTGCAAGTCTGAAACAAAACTGAAACCTTACAGGGCAGGCTCTTGTGGTAAAGACCCATTTATTCAGCTGGGAAAGCCTGTCAGAACACAAAAGTCTTCACACCCAACCAAAGTGCAGATAGTGAGTGCCTGCTGTATCTCAGCAGAAATGTTATTCCACAGAACGAAGGCAGCTAAACTAAAAGCCCTGCTCCAAGTTAAGATCTTTGGAACTTTTAAGAGAGACTCTCCTCTAACTCCTGCTTTCTACTGGTTGTATAAGGGATAAGGCATTCCCTCAAGAAACGTGGTCCTAGCTGTATTCTATGTTAGCACCAACACCTTGAACTTGAACTGGTAGCTAATTGGCAGCCAGTGCCAGTCACTTAGCATTAGCCTAGTATGATCCCCTCTGGCCTCACCAATTAAAGCTCCACCAGCTACATCCTAAGCTAGTTGAATCCTTCAGGACAACTTCAAGGGAGGTCCCATGTACAATGCTTTACAGCAGCCCACTCAGACTGTTAACAAGAGCATAGATGACCTTCTTTCCCTGCACCTTCCTTTCCTACATCTTCATAAACCCTGTGTTGAGGGAGGACAACATAGTGCTCATCCTCTCCAGCTTGCTAGGGCAACTGAGCAACATCCATAGGCCTGATGGTTTGGGGTTCCCCAAGCTAATACTAAGGGACACGGGTGGCGCTGTGGGTTAAACCACAGAGCCTAGGACTTGCTGATCAGAAGGTCGGCAGTTCGAATCCTGTGAGCTCCTGTTGCTCAGTCCCTGCTCCTGCCAACCTAGCAGTTCAAAAGCACGTCTAAGTGCAAGTACATAAATAGGTACCGCTCTGGCAGAAAGGCAAACGGCATTTCCGTGCTTTGCTCTGGTTCGCCATGCTGGCCGCATGACCCAGAAGCTGTACGCCGGCTCCCTCGGCCAATAAAGTGAGATGAGCACCGCAACCCCAGAGTCGGTCATGACTGGACCTAATGATCAGGGTTCCCTTTACCTTTAAGCTAATACTAATACCCTAATACTTTAAGGACCTGCAGGAGAATAGCGAGACAATAGACTGAGAAAAGAAGCAAAGTTTTTGAAGTCTATCCTCTGATGTGCCAATGTTTTATCTCTCCCGCAACACACACACCCTTCAGGGAGCTATTGCAAAGCAGAACCTCTCCATGTGACGATGAGCCAGTGAGGTAAGTCCTTGCAGAAAGCGAACATAAGAATCAGGCCTTCGTTAACTTTATAGTAGGCATGAGTGGAATTTTCTTTCCAGGATTACAAACCATCACAAATATATTCAGTTAGCTGCTTTTCTCAGCTTTCGCAAGAATAATCACTTCTTGTACGAACAATTCAACTTTCTCCAGTGTGCCGTAACCTTAAGGTAAAGCACGCTGGCAAAGTGAAACTTCTAGAACTTTAAAATCCTGGGACAGATGGTTGACATATGGAGCCATGTGTTTCAAATGTTTGATTTTCCCCTATAACAGAGCGCCTGTGGATACCGTACGCCAGCAATATCGGTGCACAAGTGGGCTATGGAGTGCTTTGATTGTTTGCAGCTGGAGTGGTATTTTGCCCAGTTCGCTGTTAGAATAACAAGCACAAAAGGGTCTATGGATTTTATGAGGAATGTGAAGAGGGTCTTGGACTAAAAACCCGAAGCAAAGGTAGCAATGTCTTTACAATCAAAGCCAGTGTCCATGGCTGAAAAGAAAAAGCTGTCAGTTTCCCTTTTGTAGAACAGTGGTTATCTGTTAGAGTTGCTTCTAGCCCGTCACAAACAGTAGGAGCAATTTATTACATAACCCAGCTGGGAAACATTTGTTCCCTGATATCAAAACAGCTCCACGAACAATTATTTTTGTCTATGTCAGCAGCATACTTATAGGCCTACAAATTACAATTAATGTATTAAATATTATGAAGCAAGGTAGAGCCAGCATATGCTACTAACCATGTCAATGTTATGCCTACAATGTTATGTAGGCATAACACAAGCACTATGGAATTAAAACATTTGTTTTAATTCAGATTCCATTCTACATTTACACTAGGGATGAAGGGCTTATTTCAGAGCCTATAACTGCAGTAAGCAGCAGACTCAAGGTATGTATGAACTGATCATGCTGGCCACCGTGCAAAGAAGTCTGTGGGGGTGCAGTGACATAGTTTTGTTGGAAGTGCATCAGAAGGAATCATTCTGTTTGTAACTTAAGGTTTAATTCTCTTCTTAGTAAATTAGCCAGCCAAGAGAGGATGATGGTGGAAAGTGTTGCTTAGCAACCAGGGAGTGTGGCACAATTCTCACTGAGGTAGCACATGCTCTCATTGGCTGTGTACTTCTGAGGGAGTTTTCCTCTGTACATTTGGTTGAATGTTTCCCTACTAGGCACAAGGTTGGGAGTAAGAACTGAAAAAACCTCTCTGTTTATTTCTTCTCGCCATATACCACTTTTATTATGAGGATTTTTCTCCCTGGACTTACTCTGCTTTATTTAAGTCACTTTGCTAACAAGTTTTAGATGTTTTTAATTGCCTTTAAAGGTAAAGGTCCCCTGACAGTTAAGTCCAGTTGTGAACGACTCTGGGGTTGCGGCGCTCATCTCGTTTTACTTGGCGAGGGAGCTGACATTTGTCTGCAGACAGTTTTTCTGGGTCATGTGGCTAGCATGACTAAGCCGCTTCTGGTGAAAACAGAGCAGCGCACGGAAACACCATTTACCTTCCCGCTACTTGCACTTTGACGTGCTTTCGAACTGCTAGGTTGGCAGGAGCTTTTAGATGTCTCTAATTGTTCTTAAATGTGTGATATATACACACACACACACACACACACACACACACACATACTGTATTTTTTAATTGTATCCTGATATCATTGAGCTCCTTTTGAAAAAGGGTGAGACACACACTTAATTGATAGATATTGCCAGCACAATTGCCATTTCTATGGTGCTGAACAAATATGGGCTACAGCAGCAGAGGTTTATGCTAGTGCCACAACAACCTTCATATCTAGATCTTTCACAGATAGCATCATCAAGTAAAATTGTTATATAGCTTAGAAGTGCATTTAGATGTGGTATAGTTGTGGTGGGAAAGAATGAAGGAGGTGGTGCATCTCTTATATGTCTAATGATAGTTTGATCCTGGAATTCTGCTGCTGGAAGAGTAAATTCATAACCTATAGACACTTCATTTTTCAATGTAACCAACTTAAATGCTTCTTGCATGCTCTCTATGACAAGTACGTCAATGGAAAGTAGGGGTGATGAGACAGAGCTCTTGGTGGTGAAGCACTCACAATGCTCACCTCCCCCCCCCCCGAGGGTTGAGCTTTTTGAAGAGCCTTCTCTGGGCACCCACAAAAACCTGTGGGGCCTTGAAGCACCTGCTGCCACAACCTCCAGCTCCCACTTCCCTTTAGGGCCATCAGAAAGCACCAACAGAAGAAGGCTGGAGCCTTTATCCCTGGCTTAAATGATGCAAATACTGTCTTCTTCTTCCAGGAATGATGTGATAATATGGGGGTAGCTCCAGTCCAATCTCCCTGTTGTAGGCCCAGGCTTTGTTGATGCCTCTAAACAGCCTGCTGCCACTCATCTTCTTCTTTTCCTCAAGGTATGGAGCTCCCTGGAGCATGAAAAGGAGGAGACTGATGGTGGGCAGATTCTGGAGGTGAACAGGGCACTTTGGGTCCTGCTCATTTCAGCACCCGAGCCACAAAGTTCCCAGGAGAACTATAAAGTGCACGGACACAAAGTATTTTGGTTTATGGGTTCAAATAGGCACTTAGATTAAGCTTCTCTTTACAATCAAGTGAGATAAATATATCTATATATTTCTCACTTGATTGTAAAGAGAAGCTTAATCTAAGTGCTGTGCAAAAAAAAAAGAACATTAACACTACCCATAATAGATAAAAGTTAACAACAAGTATTTTTCAATTAAAAAAAATTAAAATCAACTATCAGTGAAAACCAGATTAAAGCACATGTCAGCTTTTACTTGAGTTGATTGGCTTGCCTGAAGAAAAATGCTTTTCGCAGGTGCCAAACACTGTCAGGCTTTAGAGGATCCCACCCCCCACAGTAGGTTGCCAAGAATGGATCTTACCAATCTTGTTTATTCAATAATCACAGAGAGAGGCTTAGAAATGCAGCCTCTTGGAGTAATAATGGTGTTGCTCCGAGTGAACACCACCCCCTCCGTCTCTCCCATTATACGTCATCCCTACAGTGGCTGATCTGTGCCTTCTGCCTCTGAGCTCTCTGCTCTCCTACTTCCAATGCCCGCCAGGTTCTGGGAGAGGGCGGTCTGGAATGCTTTCTAAACTAAAAGTAAAGCTGGGAAGTGCTAACCAGAATTTGACATTTGCGGAATACAAGCAAGGAGACTATTGGATTGAATCTACTACAAATCTACGAAAGATGCAAAAGACGAAAGTGGAGGCCCTGGAAGCTTATGGAAAGCAAGAATTTAAAATAAAGAAATATAATTGGGGCCTCCACATTGACTCTGACTCTGACTATGATTTGAAAGATCCATGCCTTGTGGAAATTCTTCAGTTGCACTTAAGAGACTATGGATGGATTGAGATAGAACTCTTTCGAGATTTGATGACGGACACAAAGGATTACCAACAAGACCGGCGGAGAGGGACTGTGATATACTTGAGAGCCTCGGACGTGTGGGACCCAGGCTAAGAACTGACATTGTGGACATGTATTGGGAAGGGACGCAAACCGGGGATGGGAGGGAGGGAAAGATGTAATTTTAACAACACTCAGAACAATGGAAATTAATCAATAGGACTGATATTAAAGACAAAATGGGAAATCGATGGAAGGGAACTGAGGTCCAACTTAGAACAACTGTTTTTCTTTTTAAAAGGGCTATTATAGAGAAGGTTAGGATGTTGAGAAACGACAATTTGCTGATACAACTCTGGGAATAGGGATGCAGGGGAGGGGGTGGGGGGAAGTCAGGGACCAGGGTTATGAAAATAAGTGTTTTTTTGAAACTTTATATCTTTTTTGTTTTTGTGTCTTTTTTGTCTGTTTGTTTTTCTGTTTGTTTGTCTATAAAAAATGTGAAAACCCAATAAAAATTTTATTAAAAAAAATGGAATGCTTTCTAAAGACACTGAGTCTGTCAGCTGTCTCTCTCCTGGTGCTGCTTCTTCCTCCTCCTCCTCCTCTCCCATTATTTCCCAGCTTTCCCCCTCATTGGCCTCTGAGTTGTGGCCTCCCTCAAACCCCTATTCTGAACTGTCTCCTTCTTCTCTGGAAGGATCAGGCTGGGGAGGTGGTCTCTACCATTCCTCCTCTGTCCAGTCCCTGAGAAATACAGTACAGCAAATGTGCCTGCCTGATGTCAAGAGGCAAAGAGTTCCAAAGTGTAGATGCTACCATGCTTAAAGTTCGGTTTGCTACAAGGGCAGAATTAACATTATGTGGCATATGTACCAGTGGCAGTTTCACAGATAGAAGCAGTAGAGTGGGCATATATGGGGTAAAGACAAACTTTTGAGAGAGAGCTCTTGAAGGACAATTGGGATCATTTTTCATGCTGAAAATGTTCACCCTATAAATTCCTTTGTGGATTGTTTCTCAAGGTAGGATAGGGTTGAACCAAATATTTGCAGAAGACTTTCCTGCCCAACAAATGTTGCCTTTTAGCATAGATTAGATCTGGGCAAAAAGTCGTCTCTGATTATTGAAGCTTCACGAGAGAAGTTCTCCTGGGCATTTCCCCAAATGAAATGACCAAATGAACCAAAGGAAATGACTGAAAAATCCAATGAAACATCTAAAAGACCCGATGAAGCATACAAATTTCTGACTATCTAATATAATCAGGTGGGGAGTTCATATGATGTCATGTTACACTTCACTAGGAAATGAATCAAGGTAATTGACACAAAATGAATGAAGGAGAACTTAGGGGAGAGAGATACAATTGAGAAGATTTGTCAAATGATTTAATAATGTGGCTGTCAATTGCAAATTAAAAAAGCAGAATAACTAAATAGCCTATGGGACCACCATAAAATTCAGATAATTAGAAGTATGGAAAAAATGGTGGGTTATGTTTACATAAGGCGCATACAATAAATTTGGGGATTTAGAATCTCTCCCCAATAATGGAAATCTCCATCTGTTGCCATAAGCTCATAGACCAGTATAGTGATGTGGCATGTAACCTTGAATCGAAAATCCCAGTTAGTGGAGCTTCACTCATGGGATACTTCCATTGGTGGAAGTTGGGTGGAGACAATATTTGCTGATTCCTCCCCCCCCCCATCCCCTGGTTGCCCTAAAAAATCTGCTCAGAAGATTTGGACTCCAAAACAGTGTGAGAAGTGGCATTGGGGACACAAGAGGAAGGGGAAATTAGCAAAAAAAATGCCTCCCTTCCTCCAACTGGAGCCTCTGCTGGACCTCAGTTCCTTGTGTGAATGGAAAGCTGCTTTCTATTTGTGAAAGGGACTTTCTAGAGCCAATAATCAACCATGGACATGGAAAAAGAACTCCAGTATTTTTTCAACTATTCTCATCAATGAAAGAGAAAAGAAGTTGCATTTGATAATGATCAAAGCTCATAGATGTCGGTAAAGATGAATGCAACCAAATGAAGGAATTCCACCCGCTTTTCTGCCAGTGACAAGGCAGGTGGGGCACCTATGGGCTTCTGCCCCTGATGGACTTCTGTCACCTGAGGCATCAGCCACCCCCTGCCTCATGGCTGTGATGGCTCTGAGAATGAGGTAGCAAAACCAGAAGCCTCTTTCTCAGGGAAGTAAATTTTCAAGACATTAGACAGCAAGTCTCAGCCCAGCACTAAAGCCAACAGTCAGCATTCCTCCCCATTCCTCCGAACACATTCTAGCTGCCAGAAACTTCAATATGTCTAAATCAGCTTAAATTCAAAAACAGCTGCTTTAAGTGGTTTGTAGATTAGGTTGAATATCGCTACTATTTGCATACAATTCCAAACAATAATTCTGACAGTTCCTATGTCGCAGAGCAGAAACTGTGGCCCAAATCTATTCTTATATTGTTGTTTATATCAATACATAGTCAAAATAATTTCCCTCGCATCCTTCCATACTGAAGTTTACTTTTCTTATGAGTGTGCCACATGGTTAGATTTTTACTTAACCGTGTTTGTGAGGAAGGTTTCTTTTCAATCATTCTTCTGTACAGAATTAAATATTAACATAAATTTGTAGCCTCTAGGGATGCAATGAATAGTAACTTCCCTCTCAAATAATTGACCAGTTTGCTATTATGCATGGTATGCTGGGTAGATCTGTGAAGAAAAAGGGTGTGTGAGAGAGCTATTGCAGAAGTGGTTGCACATTTAAGCCAGTGGCAGAGAATGGGGAAGGGTGTACAAAAGTTGAGCAACCAGTGAAAAAGGAAGTCAATAAATCATTTCAACGAGGGGGCAGTGATGAGTCAAAGTAGCACTTTGAAAGAGGAGCAGTAATGAGCAATAACCTGATAATATGTGAAACAGCAAACCCCGCCAGCTATTAGAATAGGAAATTAGAATTGGAGCCATTTGCCTGACGCCATACACAATAGCCAGATGGGTTCAAAACAATGTCTCTCCCCTCCCCCCCCCGGGGGGCAGGGAGTGTACAGCTTCTGCCCTGTAGCAGCTCACACTGGGAGCTAATATAGGAGCTGCGGACTCCACCCCTTCCTGGCTCTCAGCAAGGGGAGGGGCTTCCATGCTCTTCCTTTTCCTCCCCAGGAGGAACTGCTAGCTGGGCAGTTCACTGGCTTGCCATCTCCCCTGATCATGTGACCCTGGCTTGGGCGAGCCAGCAATGGAGGAAGCCGCTGGGGGGCCTGGGATGGCACGCCCAGGGATGGGTGAACCATCCCATAGGGGTGAGGTGCACTGCGGGGCCTCCAGAGTCTGCCTGCCTCCTCCCACTCAGCCACCCTATAGCTGAGGGGCGGAGGCAGCGGGCGCACCATTTGGGCAGCATGGAGCCTGTGTGCGCCCAAGCCAACACGGTGGCTCAGGCACGCTGCAGGCCCCGCGGTGAGTGCCGCCCGGCATTTTGTCCCCCCTCTCAGTGGTGACACCCACCACACACCCCTTCCTCCGCCCCTGGGGGGAGCAACCATATTTCAGGCACCTGGTGTGAGGACCTCTAGTCCTGGGGCAGGGATGTCTTGAATACATGTGGTCAGAAAAGTCCAGAAGGCCACCTTTGTAACACAGATCTGGGAAGGTGGAAACACTGCCTTTTCTACTGCTAGTAGTTCGCTGATGGCATAATTTGCCTTTGACAGACATTGTTATAGAACCCGTAGACAAAACACTGCCGCAGCTCCGCTATTATTTTAATTGATTCCTCATTCTCAGAGATGTGTTGTAATCACTAATCTTCCTAATGTATTAGCCACACTAAGCCTTATTCGTCCTCATTTATTCATAAAGAGAGGATGAAATCAGCCCCCATTCCCCAACGTACAAGTCAGAACTCTGCACTCAAATGCCACACAGGAGTTTCATGTGCTGCTCTGATGTCAAAGGCTGGCCCAAGAGAATGCTTTTCTCTCAGGCCAAAACCATAATACTGTTAATTAATTATAATCATAAAGCTGGGAATGTTTTTATGATGAAATGTCGGAGAGTTGGGTTATATATGAAAGCTTGGTTAATATCATTTGTGCATTCCTAGTTTTCCAAAAATAAACTTGGGTGGGCAGATTTCCCACTCCATTTCATTATTATTTCATGGCTTGGCTCTGTCCTGCAATTCACTCCTCTTGCCTTCTGGTTGAACGCTGATAATTTCTACAATTTATTTTGGAATTAGTACAGGTGTCATTTGCTGTAGGGTGCCATTCAAAGATTTTCCCCTTACAGGTTTCTAGTGCACATCCGAACATATGCCCATTGCTTAAAGCTCCACTCCAAAGGGGATCCTCATGCATTACCACACCCATGTTCTTTTTTTGCACTGTGATTTAATCAGTGCAATGTGTGCATGCATGCATGCATAATTTTTTGCAGTTTTCATAGAATCCTAGAGTTGGGAGGGACCTCAAAGGTCATCTATTCCACCTCTCCCAATGCAGAAAATCTACTGCCCCAGCATCCATGAAAGGCAGCCAGTCAATCTCAGTTTAGTGTCAATCTACCTCTTAGTTTGGTCCCTTCTTTTTTCTTTACAGCTTACTAAGGGCACAAGCATCTATGTACATGATCACACCAAAATCTTTTCTGGGCTGCAGTTTAATCAGTGAAGATATGTGTGCATATTTACTGGTGGAATTCTCATGCCATCATGCCATAACTTCAAGTTTGCTTTTAGTGCAAAATTCAAATAACTGTACTTGCTCATGTGTATCAGCTATCTGTAATCTACTTTTTCTGCGCACACAGAAAAGGCAGTGAGTGATCCAGAAACAGATCGTTCCGTTCCTAGATCACCATTATGCCAGGATTCCTCTCTGTGTGTGCACACATGTGCATGCTAGGTATGTGTGAGAGATTGTTTGCTTGTGTCAAAAGGTGTGCGTTTTTAGTGGGGAGTGTTAAGTGTGCACTGTCTGGCCACACCAATTTGTGGCTCTGACCCTTGTCATCTTTTGGAATGTGCCCCCTGGAAACTTTCCACTGGAGTAATTTGTCTCTCAACCCACCCCCCCAATGTTCTCCAACCATGCTGTAAGAGCAAAAAAGAGAAGGACATGGAAATCTGTTATAAACTACATGTCCACAGCAGTCTGAACCATGTCCAAAAATCTAAATGATGGAGTAGCAAATTGCTAGTGCATCTGTATTGCTCAGGTAACTTAGAACACAGGACATTCAGATTTTCATTAGCATTTCATCAGCTTCCCAACCCTGTAATATCAAATGTGAAGAGCAAATTTAGAGCTGTTGACTGGGTATAGCCTCCTTCTGGGCCTTTGGATCAAAGGCAAAATGATATAGAGATCCATATACTCATATACCAGCATGTCATAAAATCCCTGAGAGAAACAGACCTCATAAAATGAGGAAGTTTCAACATCTCTCCCACAACTGTTGATCAACACAGCAGCCATCTCACATCATATATATTACTTGCAAGATGCCCACTAAATCATAAATGGTGGAAATGTGACCATAAAGATTGGCAATCCCAGCTTGCTTTTCCCTTATTTTATTTCCCATCCTTACTGAGACTCACCTCTGTCCCTGTCTCTCCATAACCTGCTCTATCACTCAGTCAGTAGCAATGGGGAAATTATGAGAGCTTTGGAAAAACCCTTTTTGTGTTTCAGAGAGAGAGGGAGAAGTTTGCCCCCAGACGCTTCACACAGTTTAATATTCAGTTTTTGAAGTGTTCGGGAGCATCACCAGATAGATTACCAGTTTTGAACGTCTTGCTAAACAGAAGCACCTTGTCCAATGGTGGATCTGCACACCCTGGACCTTGTTATGAGATATCCCTTCCAAGCAAGTAGCAATAACACCACACTCAGGAGGCTATTGCTCCAGCTCTGTCCCACTCCTGTTGCTAACTGCTGCATGGCTTTTCTGTTTGTTTGGAGAGGTCCTGGTCCATCTAGCTAGGTATGGTCTATACTGAATGACAGTGGCTGTCTAGTGTTTCAGACCAGTCTCACCTGGAGACATCAGGAACTGAATTTGGGACTTTCTGAACCCAAAGCAGATGTATTTGCACTGAGCTTTAAAGGTAAAGATAAAGGGACCCATGACCGTTAGGTCCAGTCGTGGATAACTCTGGGGTTGCGGCACTCATCTTGCTTTACTGGTCGAGGAAGCTGGCGTACAGCTTCCGGGTCATGTGGCCATCATGACTAAGCCGGTTCTGGTGAACCAGAGCAGCGCATGGAAATGCCGCTTACCTTCCCGCCAGAGCGGTACCTATTTATCTACTTGCACTTAGATGTGCTTTCGAACTGCTAGGTTGGCAGGAGCAGGGACCGAGCAACGGGAGCTCACCCCGTTGCGGGGATTCGAACCACTGACCTTCTGATCAGCAAGCCCTAGGCTCTGTGGTTTAGACCACAGCGCCACCCGCGTCCCTGCACTGAGCTTTAGCTCTTGCCAATGGTTCTAGTGCACTGTTTTCTGTGACTTTGGAATCACATAATGGTTCGTGTATAATGCTTTGTGCTGTGGTTGCATTTAATCAATTTGCTCCCACACTGAGATACATGAAGCTGTGGTCAGTAAAGATCTTATTGCAAAATGCTTCTTTTTCAAAGGAAAAAGAAATGTGACATCAAATTTGATTTATCCTTAACACTGGTGAAAATCCCTCCTTTTCAACCAAAAATTAAGAGCATATGTTTCAGAATTCAGTCCTAATTTGTAATGAATTGCTTCAGTAAAGCCACTTATATCAGTATTGTTAATCTTAATGGGTTCAAGTGACCCATGTTCGCATAATCCAGACCATCAGTTGAGTGCAAATTTCTTTTTCTAATTAAAAATGTTTGACCACAAGAGGGAGTTCCTTGCCAACTGTTTACCTGTCATGAAAGAGAAGTGTGCAGTGCACTGGATTTAAAAGGAAAAGGAATACCCAGCAAATACTTTTGGTTTGATTTGACTCCAAGACAAACGGAGTTATACAAGTTGCTTTAAATGCGTGTTTATTTTGGCATATATATGTCAAGGTAACTGATTGGGCTGCTTTGCCATTTATAAACATATGGCTTAATGCTTATCAAAAATAAAAAGGACGAATGCTTCAGAGGAGATGAAGTTAACGATTTTATATAGCTGCATCCTTTTATGCATTCGCTTGAGTTTTCTTATATGTAAGTTTGCATTTGTACCTCACACTCTAGTGTGACCATGAACCAGAACCTAGGATGGGACCGTGTAGAGGAAGGGAAGAAATGAGATTCAGTTCTCACTGACAGTATCACTGGGGATAGGGAGCTGATTTTCATTTTAGCCCAACAACCTCTTATATAAGGAATTGTTGAGCGCCACCCACTTCTATATGGAGAACGAATGCCCTGCATTTAGGGGTAAAAAAAAAATACCCTTCATTTCTCACTCTGGGTGGCCTATCCTTCACAGACAGAGTTCCTGCAGCCAGACTCAGAAGATTCACTGGCGCAATCTTCTCAAATCTGGTGCCCTCCAACTCCCATCAGCTCAGTGGGTTACCAGGTTGTGAAAGGCTAGACTAGTGCAACCCCAGGTATCCTTGCAATAGAAGGCAAGCCCTCCCTTCATAATGATAGGCATTTTGCTAGTTTAGAATAAAAGCATCCATTCAGTAGTGCCTTCTTCAAACCAATAGTAAATCTCTTCTTTTATTGTTAAATGTGTCACCTGATTACTCCATTCTTTTGCAATTTTTTAAAATATGAAATTTCCTCTCTATATTGCCAGCAAGACATTTACATTACTCTGAACAGATGTGTCACATTAAAATTGTATTGTAATGTGGCTTTAAAGCATTGCATTACCATGGTGATTTTATCTCAAGTGTTATTCGTCTAATAATTGGACAGATTTTGCAACTTGTGGACAATTTTCAGCTAGTATGGGGTGTTTTTTTAATGCTCTTTATACTGTGATCTTAAGAACATTTACTTAGAAGTAACTTCCACTGAAACTTATGAGAATTATTTCCAAGGAACTCTGTACAGAATGAAGTTCTATCTCCTTTGTTTTCAAGGCAGATTTGCTATTCGCTCTTAACGTTAATCCTTCATTCTTTCTGTTCTTTTTATCCATATACAACAGGAAAAATTCAGATGTTTTGAAAGAGCACATCCCAGTCAGTTTCAAGCTATTTCTGACAGAGTGTATTAGATCAAGTCATAATTTCAATCCATTTTCTTTAAATTTAATAAGATATGACAAAGGAAATACCTTCTTTTGTGGGCTTAAAAAGCAGTTTATATGTTTTTCCAGCTGTTCCCAAAGAGGAGGATGCTAAAAATCAAAAGGCTGTTGCATGTGCACATCTATTTGTACCTATGCAAGTAACATCAATTGTGAGGTAAAGTATATCTTTAGGAAGATGTTTAGCTAACACCTAAATTCGAGGATTAGTGCTATTGCTATTGCTTTTACTTTTGCATGTGAAAGCCAACCACCCATTTTAGGCACGTTAGACTAACAATAATCAACACCAGGGTTGCTAGCATCCCAAATCCTGAGATTCATGGGGTGGGACATAGTGCCACCCCCTAGGCAGGAAGAAGACAGGCAGGTGGGGCTGACAGGTATCTGACAGATTGTGAGGCAGCATCCCATTGACCCAAATGGATCATCCTCCACTGTTTAACATTGTGCAAAGGTTAATCTCAGGAAGAGCGGAGAGTGGAAAGCATTGACAAACCTGAAGCAGTGTACCATTAGGAAACCTGGTTTTATTATCCTGCATAAATACGATGGAATTTAAATATTTTATACTGAATTAGCATGGAAAGTATGCTATTCAAAATAGTGTCCTTCAGAGAAGTATCTGTTACATTAAGACATGGCAGCACTCCATTTGCAAGGAGTGAGTGAGGTCTGGAAGAGAAATGAAGCTAAGATAAATAGTTTGCAGTTTCATTCAATAAAGTTATGTCAGTGCAGGATGATGCCAAGGTATTTTGTGGCGTGAAGCAAAAGACAAGATGGTGTTTCCCTCTACCATCAGATGCAAACTAGACCGGCAGATGACCTGGCAGCATTTGCCATGGTGTCTAAGGGTGGTGTGATAGCTTAGGGAGTCCAGGTCAGTTTCTCCCTTCCAAAACTTTAATGCTCCATTTTCAACCCAATCTGGCTGAAGTGGTGCCTCACTCTGCCAAATCCCGCTGGTTCATGCTGCTACCTCTACAAAACCAACATGGAACTGATCAATTTTTGCCTTCGAGGGTGACGAAGAAGTCAAACTATGAAAGATATTGCTGCCTGGAAGTGTGCTGCTGCTTCCCTGGGTGAAGAAACCCCTTCCCAGAAAGTGTAGGTCACCTGCTACAAAGCTGGTGCTCAGCACCATTTCAGATCTTTCGAATCTCTACAAGTTTGCATTGAATTGTATCCATTTGCTCCGTGCCTTATTTATATACCATTGTGCTTTGGATGTGGTTACAATGGTTGTAATGTTTGTTAATCTTTAACGTTTTTGCTGTTATTGTGAGCTGCTTTGAACTCCACATTGTTGTTGGGAAAGTTGAATGCAAATATTAAAATTTAAAAAGAACCGGCGATCCACGCGGCGGTTCCCGGACCATTCGCGGGCTGGATCCAGAAAGCAATTGGGCCTGATCCAGCCCGCGGACCTTAGTTTGCCGACCCATGGGCTAGATGAATTTCTCTCTACCTTCATTTCTCTGTGCTACTTATCAATGTGCTCATACAGAAACTCAGTGATTGCGCCCTGCATCTAAATTATCACTGCATGCTTATTCCAGCAAGATGTTTTTTGAAAATAAGACCACTTATTTAAAAAGTACTCTTTTCCAAATATTTTATAATTAAAAGTGTGTAATTTTCATCCGTAAGCAATTACAACTGCATTTAGCTCATCGTTGTGGAAGACACTGAAACAAAAAGGACCGCACAACTGCAGAGATGGAGACGGCATTTCTATAATGACAGTAATCCAGTTTATTTTAGCGGCATTTGTGCAAATGGCAAATTGGTACAGATGTGAAAGAAATTTGCATGGTTAATAGCATGATTTCCATCTTGTTCCTCTACTGTCCGGTCAGCTGTCATGATAAACATTGCATTCCTAATGGTATTGAAAACATGTGGCTAGTAATCTTTGTTATTGCTTGAACTAAATGATGCCATGGAAAAGTTAGTGATTCCCACAAGCTTCATTTTAGGGCTTAATTGGGTTACAATTCCTATTCAAGATAACACTGTATTGCAAATAATCTTGTGGGTTAAACCACAGAGCCTAGGACTTGCCTATCAGAAGGTTGGCGGTTCGAATCCCCACAACGGGGTGAGCTCCTGTTGCTCGGTCCCTGCTCCTGCCAACTTAGCAGTTCGAAAGCACAAAGTGCAAGTAGTTAAATAGGTACTGCTCTGGCGGAAATGTAAACAGTGTTTTCATGCGCTGCTCTGGTTTGCCAGAAGTGGCTTAGTCACGCTGGCCACATGACCCGGAAGCTGTACTCTGGCTCCCTCGGCCAGTAAAGCAAGATGAGTGCCGCAACCCCAGAGTCGTCTGTGACTGGACCTAATGGTCAGTGGTCCCTTTACATTTTTTACCACATCTTTTCCAGAGATTGTACACTTGGACTTCCAGCTACCTCTCCCACAACTACAACTTAGCTATCGTTTCCCACACTAAACAGAGACAGCTCCATCTTGGGGTTTTGTAAGCCCTCCTGCTAACTTCTGTCTTCTGCTTACTATTTTTTATGTCTGCCTTGACCATTTATATTGCCTTGGCTGTGAGTCCTGAAAGTCCTGCTCCCTGTCTTGCAGGCCTTTTCCCATCTGGCCTGGGAGGGTGGGGCCCTGACTGACTCCAGCTACAAAAACTGAGGCTGCTGAACAGACTCTTGGGCTGGGGTCCTGCTTTGCAGAGCAGGGGTTGTTGGGGATGTGTTGTTGCTGTTATTGATATTAATGTTTGTATATTTATTTTGCTTCCTTATTATGGTTTATGTGGAAATTGCTCATTTTGGTTATGTATTTTTAAAACTTTTTTATTGCTTATGACTACTTTTGTTATGTTGTAGTTATACATTTTTCTTGTACATGTTGTAAGCCACTTTGAGCATGGTTTGAACTGTGGAAAGGGGGCATACAAATTAATTATCTATTCATGTCTATGATCTCAGGAGAAGCTCCACCAAACACATTAGCACTTTAGGTGACGATGTCGTGCCCAGCTGAGTGCTAACAAACAGACTGTGATGTTGGTGTTTCAGGGAGGTTAACATCAGTATCACAAGGAGCTATAGTACTGCAATGAAATCTCCAGGGGCCCTCCAGACATTCTTTTTATTCCGCATTCATGATTATTATTGGTGCTCATGATGCTATCGGAGTGGACACACATGATTCTGCTTTCAATACTGTTTGCATCTACAAAAGTGTTGGGGTGTTCATATTGCTTCACTTCCAGCCAGTGCATCCCCAGAAGGCTTCTGCTGAAATCCTGTAACTTCTTATACCACAAATGTTCTGGTTTATTTTTGTTCTGGATTTCTTGAGCTTTCGACCCTCAGACAGCAATAATATGGCAGGATTGGGGAAGTGTTGTAGAACAGACCAAAGCAGAATAAGGCAACCGCTCATTCACTATTATTGTGTCAGAAATATGTTGCAGAATGCACCCAGAATAAAACACCAGACTGGAGGGTCAGGGTCTTCTTATCACGTCTCCTCCTACCAACCTGACTGGGCCATTTTCAGTAGAGAGGTTGAGAAAGTGATTTTGAGCATTATACGGAAGTGACAACAAAGGAAGCTCGTTTTGAACTTTCTGGGTGATGTGTGAAATGAGAAATGGCACCTCTCCTCAACAGTTAGATGTGGCAGTTGGAAGAACATGTGCAGTTCACCAGGGGAGATGCACAAATATTGGCATTGCACGGTAGTCAGAATGTTGCACTTTAGAGGATTTCCTGTTCAGAATTCCAGCCACAGCTTTCCATGCCCTCTTCTCACTTCTCACTGACACATCCAGTCAGCATCCCATGTTCACAGCATGCTAAGTCCACATTGGGGTTGTTTCTTGAAAGGGCCCTCTCTTGAGCCACCCCACCCTCTTGTACTTTTGCATATCTTGGTATTCCCACAGATCTGGCGATACATTCCTTTTGTGTACAGATGGTGCAATTTCCCCCAGTGTCATAGTCCCAATCATATTGCCCCCCACCACTTATGTTTTGCAAAACAGAAAGAGGTTTAAAAAAAATCTAACGGTGGATCACTTTAATGTCATATAGTTTCAATGCTGATATACATACATTAGCACATTTTGTGTGGGTGTATATAAGCAACATTCTTTTTTAAAAGGTCCTTTGAATTTTGGTGTAGGAAAAATCCTGCATTTTCATTCTGCACATGTATTTCAAAAATAAGATAAAAACTGAGTGTCGTTGGAAAAAAAATAGGAAGTGCAAACCCATTCAATTAAAACTTCTAACCTAGTGGTTTTATGCAATACAAAGTTAATGGTCTGGCTTGAATTCCATAAAATAGTACATTTTTTATCATCTGCAATGGCTCATGGATCTCATATGAACATACCTAATGTTTCTGGAGCATTACCTTCTCTGAGGTGTAATCACAATGTGTATCAATAAAGATAAAATATTGTAGACCACTGATTCATGTGGATCAGTTGGAAAATACACAGACAGAAATCCAAATAATCTTACTTCTCTTCCAACATCTAAATTATAGTCAAAAGTCACAAGAGTGAGTTTTATTAAAGAAGATGGATTAAAAATGGAACTATGACTATATACAATGGCCAACTAAACAGGCAGGGCTGTGTGGTTTCAAGGCACAGATGTCTGTACAAAAGAGGCAGGCTCAGCTTGAACCACAACAGGACCAGACTGATACAGCTGAATAGCAACAAGGACTACCTATCCCATCCCTAACTTCTCCCATAAGACCTTGCTCTGAGGAAGAACCCTGCCTCATAGTGGCATTTAGTTCACCAATTGAAGGAGCTTTTGCTGGAGGAGAAAGAGATAGCGGCAGAGTAGTCCACCCACCTCAGAATGTCTTTTACGCCGTTTCCCTGTATATATATAGTCTACAGAAAAGAGTGGATATGGAGAGGTATTGCTCAGTGTGCTAGAGAGACCATAGACTTCAATAAGTTGGAAATCTTAAGTGCAACAAAGCCTTGATGCACAATTGCGCTCATTTCACACACTAGCAAGGTTATGCTTAAAATTCTACAAGGCAGGCTTAAGCAGTATGTGGACCAAGAACTCCCAGAAATGCAAGCTGGATTTCAAAGGGGCAGAGGAACCAGAGACCAAATTGCAAGCATGCGCTGGATTATGGAGAAAGCTAGAGAGTTCGAGAAATACATCTACTTCTGCTTCATTGACTACACAAAAGCATTTGACTGTGTCGACCACAGCAAACTATGGCAAGTTCTTAAAGAAATGGGAGTGCCTGATCACCTCATCTGTCTCCTGAGAAATCTTTATGTGGGACAAGGAGCTACAGTTAGAACTGGGTATGGAATAACTGATTGGTTCAAAATTGGGAAAAGTGTATTTTATGCTATAATAGGCATTTTTGTACACACTGTAGCTTAAAGCATTTTCTATGTATTTTGGTAAGATCTTTGAGCAGAGAAATGAATTGCAAAATTTGGAAAAGTGTGAAAACAGAAGGATAACTGTGTTCCAATTCGTGCAACAGTCTGTGAAATGCAAATTAGATCAGTTCACTTTAAAACATGGAGCAAACATAATGGTTAAATCCCTTCATGATGCTTTGCAGCTCCTCAAAAACACTATGATGCAGGAATGTACAGATTAGTAAAAGCACACCCATATTAAAGAGGAAGCCAGCTTGGTTAACAAGCAAAGTCAATAAAGCTGTAAAAGGAACAATAATAGTCTCCCAATACTTGTGAGCTGCCTAATGTAAATGATGAAAAGGAGATTCAGAACATACAAAAAAAATTACCATAATCAACTGATGGAATTCACTGCCACAAGAGGGAATGGCTACTGTGTTCAATGACTTGAAAAGGGAAGCAGACAAATTCATGGAGGATAGATCTACTAATGGCTAATTCCCATGATTGCTAAAAGGAACTTTCCTATTCAGTATATCTCTGATTACCAGTTGGGGGGGCAGCTGCCTCTATATGCTGCTTTTGAGCATGGATGCAACCATGTGTCCTCTCTGGGAAACAAGATTTTGGACTAGAAAGACTCATGCTTGGTCGGATTTAGCAAGGATCTTCTGATCCAGCAAGGAACTTCTTATGTTCTGATGGATTTTCCTTCCATTCCAATTTCTGCTGACCACCCCAATCTCCTCCACTTAAAGCTCCCCATGCCACATATTGTGGTAGGAAATTCCAAGCCCTGTGGGAAGAACCCTGAGAAGGGTTATTCCCTGAGAAGCAGATTTTGGGTAGATGCAAGTGTCTGAAGCAGGAAGGGGATGGGGGTAGCCAGCCCTGTTACAGAAGAAGAACGTCTCTCCTCATTGGATACAGACTAGGAAATTTCAAGGCAAAGTTGCAGCGATAGCCTCCTGTCACTTACTCGCAGAGGCAAAGGCAAGGGGGCAGTGAAGTCAGGGCTGTGGGGTGCACTGGAGGGGTCATCAGGCAGGCTTCTTTGGCGCATCTGCCCAAGCAGCAGTGGCATATAGGCTAGGAAGCTATTGTTGCATGTGTGTCCCACTGTGGTCTATGGTCAACATTTACCTGAGAATGCTAATACTGAACATGTGCTTGAATCTTCGTTTCACAATTTTCACTGCTGGAGTTCAGATTGTTGTTTCTGCAGTTGACAGTGCTCTACCTTCTTGTCTAAGCCTTAACTTTCGGACATTAAAGAAAGTTAGTTTGAATCATCGGCGGATATTTTCTGAATAGTGCCATCAGAGCTTTTAGAAGAGAGTCTTATTTTACAGATCACATTTCTCCTATCTTGTAGTCAGTAGGTTTGCTGCTTTTTGGCAGTATATTGATTAGGAAGTAATATAGGACTGTACAATTCAAGAATGAATTGCCCTGTGTAGCTAATCTAAGTCCATCCGCCTGAGTCTCTGTCTAGCATTTATCTCAGCGGTGAGTCTTCCCCGTCTAAATGTTTGCCTGACAACTGTAACTTCTGTTGTTGCTTTTAATCGCCTTTCCCCCTCTATACTTTGATTATCTTTGCTGTTAAATTGTCTCTTCTTAACTCTGACTTTTTTCCAATAGTATTTAGACTGCCGGTTCACAACTCCCATATTTCAAAGTAAGAACATAATAAAAACCCTGCTGGATCAGACCAAAGACCTATGTACTTGAGCATCCTTTTCCACACAGAAGCTAACCAGCTGCCTATGGGAAGCCTGTAAGCAGTACATGAGAGCAATTGTCCTCTCCTGCTGTTATTCCCAAGCAATTTTTATTCAGAGGCCTCTCGGCCTGGAGGTATTATATAGCCATCGTGACTACTGATCGCATCATCCTCTGTGAATTCGTCTTATCTCCTTTGAGTAACTTGGTGGTCCTCACCACAACTTGTGGCACCAGATTCTATAGTTTGTGCATCTGTGTGAAGAGGTTTCTTCTCTGGCCTGAATCTTCTATTATTCAGCTTAATGAGCTGACCCCAGGTTCCAGTTTGTTGGCATCCTCTTTTGGGAGGCAATGTAAGAGTGTGCCATCAGGGATAAAGTCAAACTATTGGAGAATTACAGTGCCTGCTATAGAGACCGATACAGGAGAGACAGGTTTTATTGCAGGTAGGGGAGGTGAAGACATCTGGTTTGCTGCTATAGGTGCACCATGGCATTTCTTTAAGTACAGTTAGAAGCAGATTATAACCTCCCCCCCCCTTTTATAAAAGAGATGCCACGGAATCAATCAACTCTAAATCAGCCACCAGTAATTAACTAGCCAGTGTACTGGTTAGAGAGTTGGAGTTAGAATGGGAATAACTGGGCTTCAGTTCTTTTTTGGCTACAAAATCTTCTCTCAGCCAGCATACCTCAAAGGTTGTTGTGAGAATGGAGACCATATAGGCCATCCTAATAGAAATAGCTTCATTGGGATCATAGTATCGGGAAAGGTTTGAACTCTTGAACTCTTCCTCCCAATCATGGCAGAAAGTGAGATAGAGAGAGGTGGAAGCTGGTATGGGAGGGAATGTGATATATGGCTTCATGCAGGAAGTAGAAGTTGCAAAAGATCCAGTTGCAAAAGATCAGGTAGCAGACTATGGTGAAGACCTCTGCATGAGAGCATGAAAGGTTACAGCTAGTTAGGCTAGACAATACTGGGCTAGATAAGAAGAAGAAGAAGAAGAAGAAGAAGAAGAAGAAGAAGAAGAAGAAGAAGAACAACAACAACAACAACATGGTTGGGTTGGGTTGTCTTTCTTTCAACCATCAGAATATTGGAAATTGTCTTATACCAGGTCAGACCAATAATCCACCTGTTGTTATTATTAATGGACCAATAGTCTGGCCTGGTATAAAACAATTTCCTACGTTCTTGAGGTTGAAAGAGGGACAAATCAACCTTTGATCCCTTTAAGTCCATTTTTACATACAATGCCAAAACTAGCATCAAAATAATCATTTATCCAGAATTAGGAATGGACAGATCAGCCTGTTTCCAGTCTGCATCAGTTTGGCATATGTTCATACATTCACTCACATTAATCTGCAATTTCTGTTTTTGGGGAAAAAATCTGCATGGAAATTCATATTTAAACAGTACTATTTTCTCATAAAATACACATTTCTAAGCATTATTTATCTTAAAAGAATGAATTTCTAAACTTATTCTAAAACATGTGTGTTTATATCTATTGTGGAAATTTGGGGGGGGTTACATTGAAACATTCAGAAAAAAATGTGAAATACAATACAGATAACTACCTATTTCTTCAGTGCATGCTTATGTGGGCAGTGTGTATCAAAATTCAGAAAGAACTAATTCCTCAAGCATCCCTATTCTCAACTGGCTGTAGGCTATTTATGGCATGTTGCCAGAGAGGGATTATATTGTTTGCAGCATTGTTCTAGCAGCACACACACACACACACACACCCCTACTTGGTGATATGGTATCAGTTGAAAGTCCTCAATGAAACAATCTTTCAAGTGGAAAAGATTAAAAGAATCCAGTCTTCAGAAATTTCATGTTTTGTAATTTTTGACACCAACATTTACTTACAATATCGCTCCTTTAGAGTGCAAGTTTCTTCAAAGAAACCCAAACAATAACTCCTGCTGCGAAGCATTTATAGTAGGATATCCATCAGAAATCAGTTGACAAACTTATAATGTGTGCTCTGCAGATAAAAATGAAGCAAAGGCACTGCCTCGTATTTTCCCAGCATTAGCCTATCCAGTACCTGAAGATATATTTTCCTGCGCGTGTTATTCTTTAAACCAATGATCCAGTATTTTATACCTTGGGAACAGGTGGCTTAAAGCAAACGGTATTGACTACTGTCAGGGGATGATTAGCTGCTTGTGCTTAAAATAGTGCCCCTTCAGAGTTTGTGCGACCCCACAAACCTCTGTGTGTGACAGAGCTCCTCAGACATGTCTGCTCTAGTCACTTGTAGAGTCCGACAGTGGCTGTCTGCGGAAGCGCTTCCAGCAAAGAAGTTCCTTAACGGAAACGCGTCTCCTGGACTCACGACGTGACAGCTTCCGGCGAAGCATAGGTCTCCCTGCAGTTGCTTCTGACACCTCCCCGCTATTTTCGCTCGAAGTGTCTCTCACCCCTTTCTCTCCCCTTCTGCTTCCTGCCTGGGCTGCTGCGTCTCTCTCAGCATTACTGAGATCCTCCTCCAGAGACCCCGCGCTCCCCCTACTGGTCCCTGCTTTAACTGTTGACTCTCTCCCAGTCTCTGGGAGCCCTACCACTTCCCTTTCCTCCGATGTCAGTTCCCTGACATCCACCTCCCCTCCAGGGCCCCCCTCTCCCCCGCCCCTACTCTCTCCTCTGGGCGGTGAGGAGCTGAAACCCCTAAAAGAATCCTCCTCATCTTCCGACGTCTCGAACATTTCCCTCCATCGGTCTTCGTTCCGACTCGCTGAATCCTCCTCCACCTCGGAATCAGCGAACCCCTCCAACTCTTCTTCTTCGTCGGTGGTGGCGAAGTATTCCCTCCGGAACCTCGCCACTGGCTGGGGTTTCCGAGGGAATCTCTGATGAAAAGTTTCAATCAAAACCTCGTCATCTACATCCTCTGCCCTGACCCAGGTGTTTTCCGACTCCGGCTCCCCTTCCCACATTACCAAATACTCTACTTGCTCTCCCCTCCACCTGGAATCGAGAATCTCCGCTACATGGTAGCTGTGTTCTTTTTCCTCCATAGCTGGTCCCCTATTGACCCTCCCCTCTCTGTCCCCTATATACGGTGACAGCAATGATCTGTGGAACACTGGGTGCAACTTCATGTGGTTAGGTAACCGGAGTCTGAAAGCCACTGGGTTGACCTGTTGCGTGACTTCAAATGGGCCCAGTCTTTTGGGTCTTAACTTCTTACAACCTCCTTTAAATGGTAACCCTTGGGTGGACAACCACACCTGGTCCCCCACCCTAATGCTTTCTCCTTCCCTTCTGGTTTTGTCTGCCTGCCTCTTATATTCCTCCTTCGCCCTGTTTAAATTAAGTTGGAGCTGGCGATGGATCGCTTCCATTTCTTCAACGAACTGTTCTGCGGCTGGAACGCTCCAGTTCTCCCCCTCCCCCCCTGGGAAGGCTCGGGGATGACACCCGTGATTGGCCAAAAAAGGGCTCATTCCCGTGGACACGTTCTCCGCATTGTTATAGGCAAATTCTGCCAACGCCAGCTTCTCCACCCAATCATTCTCTCTGTCATTCACATAACACCTCAAATATTGCTGGAGGACACCATTAGCTCTTTCCGCCTGCCCGTTGGTTTCTGGATGACGGGCAGTTGAGAAATTCACCTCTACATGCAATAAGCTCATAAGCTTCCTCCAGAACCTGGAAGTAAATTGTTTCCCTCGGTCCGAAACCACCCTCAAGGGGGCACCATGCAATCTAAACACATTTTCCACAAACAATTTAGCGGTTTCTTCTGCTGTGACCGCATGTGAGCAGGCTATAAAGTGGGCCATCTTGGTTAACAGGTCTACCACAACCATAATGGCTGTCTTCCCTTTGGACCTGGGCAGATCAGTCATAAAATCTATTGCCACTGCCTCCCATGGTCTTTCCGGCGTGGGTAGTGGTTCTAATAAACCTGCCGGTGCCCGCCTCTCCCCCTTGGCTCGTTGACATCGGTCACACCCTCTCACATACTCCCGCACATCTTCCCTGACCTTGGGCCACCAGAATTCCCTGGTAACCAGCCACATGGTTTTGTGTTGCCCAAAATGCCCTGCTGTGGGGCTATCGTGCAGTTGCTTGAGTACCTTTTCCCTCAATTCTCCTTCAGGTACGTATAACGCTCCCTTGTAGTACAACGCCCCGTTTCTCTCCTCAAAACCCCCGGGTTTGTCTCCCTCCCTCCTGAGACCCCTGAGTTTGTCCTGGGCATATTCATCCTGCACCGTTCCCTCTATCAGTTCCCTTAGCCCCACCAGTGCCGCCCCACACACCCAGCGATCCTCGGGAATGACATGGGTCTCTTCGGGTGCACCCTCTCCCTCCAAATATTCAGGTTTGCGTGATAGAGCGTCCGCCCTAACGTTCTCCTGGCCTGGTACGTAACAAATCTCAAAGTTAAATTTGGAGAACTCCTGGGCCCATCTCAACTGCCGTTGGTTGAGCACTCGCGCAGTTCTCCAATACTCTAGATTCTTATGGTCCGTGCGTACTTGCACCTTCTGTTGTGCACCAATTAGTAGGTGCCTCCATCTCCGGAAGGCCTCATAAATCGCAAGAAGTTCCCGGTCATACACCGTGTAGTTTCTCTCCGATTTGTTCAGCTTTCGCGAAAAGAAGGCACACGGTCGCCACTCGGACCCCTCCTTCCCTGGCTGCAGAAGAAGCACCGCCCCTATGGCTCTGTCAGAAGCGTCTGTTTCGACCCTCAGCTTTTTTTGTAAATCCACATGTAGAAGTTGTTCGTCAGAGGCGAAGGCCTTTTTCAGTTCCTCAAACGCTCGCTCCGCCTCCCCCGTCCAAACAAACTTCTTTTTGCTGCTGAGACAGTCCGTGATGGGCGCCGTCAGGTGAGCGAAGTTTCGGATGAACTTACGATAAAAGTTTCCAAACCCTAGGAACCTCTGCACATCCTTCTTAGTCTTGGGGGTTTTCCATTCCAGCACCGCTTGAACCTTGCCGGGGTCCATGGCCAACCCCTTGTCTGACAAGCGGTACCCCAGGAATTCCACCTCCTTGGTATGAAACTGACACTTCTCCAGTTTCACCCACAGTCTGTTGGCATGCAGCCTGCTCAACACTTCTCTGACGTCTCTCACATGTTGCTCCTCATTCTCCGAATACACCAACACGTCATCTAAGAAGGCCACGCAATTCTTGTAGAGCAAAGGCCCCAGTACATGGTTCATAAAGGCTTGAAAACACGCGGAGCCTGCTTGTAATCCAAAAGGCATAACGAGATATTCAAATGCCCCCAAAGGGGTGAACATGGTGGTCTTCCATTCATCCCCTTTCCTTATACGTATCAGGTTGTACGCCCCCCTTAGGTCCAGCTTTGTAAAAATCTTTCCTTTTCGCACCCTGGTCAAAATATCATCAATCCTGGGCATAGGAAAAGCCACCGGCTCTGTCACTGCATTTAGGGCCCGAAAGTCACATACCAGTCTCGGCTTGTCCGTGTTCTTTTTATCCACAAAAAAACACTGGGCTACCCCCCGCTGCCTTGGACTCTCTGATGAAGCCTCTCTTCAGGTTCTTGTCAATGAACGCTCGCAACTCCTGCATCTCCCTGTCTGACATGGCATACAACCTGCCTACAGGAAGCTGTGCTCCAGGGAGTAAATTGATCTGGCAATCAAAGGGCCTATGCGGGGGTAGTTGGTCAGCTTCCTTCTCGCTGAACACGTCGCTGAGATCAGCATACTGTGATGGCACCTTCCCCTTCTCCATCACTTCCGTCCCTGCTAGGGTGGCTTGGGCCCCTGCTGACCCCTTTTCCCCCCTGCAGTGTTCTAAGCAATGTGCGGAACCGAAGGAAACCACTCTTTGATGCCAGCCCACCAGCGGATCATGTAGGGCTAGCCAGCTCATTCCCAAAATAATGGGAGCGCCTCCCAAGGTGGCCACATTAAACGCTATCAGTTCTGTGTGCCTTGCCACCCTCATTATCATTGGGATGGTCTGCAAGCTGACGCCTCCTCCCAACAGTTCTCTGCCATCGATCGTGGTCACCTGCAGGGGGTTGCTTAAGGGGATAGTCTGTATCTGGTGTTCAGCCGCAAACTCCTTGCTCATGAAATTGCAGGAGCTGCCTGAGTCCAACAGCGCCTTTATTTTTAGGGGGTGTCCATTTTGCAACTCTAGCAACACTTCAATCACTAGAGCAGGTCGAGGAGCTTCTGGCACTGGCACTTGGGAAAGGGGCACTTTCACTGCTCTTTGGCCTGGCTGCAGTGCCCTGCTGGCAACCAGGCGTTGGCTTTTACCTGCTCCGTTTCTCCCTGCTCTTCCCCCTCAACAGTTCCCACCATCCCTTGCCATTCCTTCCTCTGGGGGCAGACTCTGGCAAAGTGGCCTGGCTGTTGGCAGAGATAGCATTTCCGGGGTCCCTTTCCCTCCTTCTTCGCCCCCTCACTGGGCTTTGAAACTGCGCGCGCGCGGGCTGTTCCGATTTCCATCGGCTCTGCCGGCGGGAAAGCTGGCTCAGGAATGTCTGGAATGCGTAACTCCTTCCAACGTTCCCCTCTCCCTTCCCGCCTCTCCAAGGCTCTTGCCTCCTGGCGCGCTCCAATGGTCAGCGCAGATTTGGTCAGCTGATCCATAGACACCGCCCTGGGGCTCCTGGCCAGCTCGTCTTTCACAGCTGAAGAAAGACCTTCTTCAAATAGCATCTGAATGGGTGCTGCCGATAAATCCCACCCCAATCTGTGAATCAGCATGGTAAATTCAGTCCAGTACTCACGGACAGATCTGCTTCCCTGCTTGCAAGCCATTAGCTGTCTGCGCACTCCCCCCTCCTCAATATCGCTGGAGAACATGATATCCATTGCACGAAAGAATTTCATAGCGTCCTTCAGGATATCGTTGTGCGTTGCCATCAGGGGTCGAACCCAATCTCGCGCCCCCTTCTCAAGATGCCCAATTACGAAAGCAACTCGGGATTCCTCATCAGGGAACTCATCAAACTGCACATTCAGGGCATATTGCATTTCAGTCCTAAAGGCATGGTAATCCTTGGGGTCCCCCCCAAACTTCTGCACTAATCCTGGTACCTTTCTGGGGAACTGAGTGGTTCTCCCCTTCTTGTCTGCATCTTGAGCCCTCCTCTCCTCGAGCCTCGCCGTCTGCAGCGCAAGTTGGACCTCCAATGCTCGGTATCTGTCTTCCAAGCTTGGACCAGCTCCACCCCCTGCGGCTCCGGCTCCTGCTGGGTCGCTCATGATGCCTTCTCCTGCACAGGCAGCGTACAGAGACTGTCGGACTGCTGTCAGGGGATGATTAGCTGCTTGTGCTTAAAATAGTGCCCCTTCAGAGTTTGTGCGACCCCACAAACCTCTGTGTGTGACAGAGCTCCTCAGACATGTCTGCTCTAGTCACTTGTAGAGTCCGACAGTGGCTGTCTGCGGAAGCGCTTCCAGCAAAGAAGTTCCTTAACGGAAACGCGTCTCCTGGACTCACGACGTGACAGCTTCCGGCGAAGCATAGGTCTCCCTGCAGTTGCTTCTGACACCTCCCCGCTATTTTCGCTCGAAGTGTCTCTCACCCCTTTCTCTCCCCTTCTGCTTCCTGCCTGGGCTGCTGCGTCTCTCTCAGCATTACTGAGATCCTCCTCCAGAGACCCCGCGCTCCCCCTACTGGTCCCTGCTTTAACTGTTGACTCTCTCCCAGTCTCTGGGAGCCCTACCACTTCCCTTTCCTCCGATGTCAGTTCCCTGACAACTACTATGGAAGAAGAGTGTGAATGTGTTATGAGGGAAGGGATGGGATGTTTAGGGACGGCTCTCACTGTTAAACAGCAACATAAGGAAACCAATATGTTTTCCTAGTTATTTCTAGTTCCGAATCTATTTATTGTATGCCATGCTTCTAGAACTAAACCCAGCAGTTCACTGGATTTCCTTCTTTCTCTTTCCTTACCTTGATTTATTTGTAGAATTTGTACCTCGCTTTTCTTGCCAGCAAACCGAAGCAGCTGAAAAGAAACAAGTCAAGCACAGTTAGAAGTAGCAAAGTGGTGAAACTTTTAAAACAAAAAGAACCCCTGAAAACTGTGGCAGTGGGAAAGGCAACAGTACAAAAGTGGGTGAAAATTAAGGTCAGTATGGTAAAAGCTATGGTTTTCCCAGTAGTGATGTATGGAAGTGAAAGCTGGACCATAAAGAAGGCTAATCGCCGAAGAATTGATGCTTTTGAATTATGGTGCTGGAGGAGACTCTTGAAAGTCCCATGGACTGCAAGAAGATCAAACCTATTCATTCTTAAGGAAATCAGCCCTGAGTACTCACTGGAAGGACAGATTGTGAAGCTGAGGCTCCAATACTTTGGCCACTTCATGAGAAGAGAAGACTCCCTGGAAAAGACCCTGATGTTGGGAAAGATGGAGGGCACAAGGAGAAGAGGACGACAGAGGACGAGATGGTTGGACAGTGTTCTTGAAGCTACCAGTATGAGTTTGACCAAACTGCGGGAGGCAGTGGAAGACAGGAGTGCCTGGCATGCTCTGGTCCATGGGGTCACGAAGAGTTGGACACGACTAAACGACTAAACAACAGCAACAATGTAGCTAAGTCATTGGGCAAATGGAATAAATTTCCTTTTACACTCATACCTCGGGTTGCGAACACTGCAGGTTGACTGTTTTCGGGTTATGGACCGCGCCAAACCCGGAAGTAGTGGAACGGGTTACTTTTGGGACTCCTAGACTTGAGCTCTAGCACGTCTCCTTTTAGAAACTTTCACTGCAAATCTCCCTTCAGCAACCCCTGTTAATCATGTTGAATATCTTACCTGTTTATGAATAAATGCCCATCAACAACACGTCCAAGACCATCTAAATTAATTTCACACTTCATCTCTATCTTCAGAAGCAGAAGTGCACTAATTACTGGAAAATGCAGACTGACAGAAGTGGTCAGCACAATGACGAGCAAATGTTCTACAAAGTGACACTTAGATTAGGGGCAAAACATCATGATTCAGAGTGGAATAAACAACAGGGCTAGATTCAAGTTCAGAAAGACGCATACATGGTAATAATTGAAAGTAAGCAGGCAGCGGGAAACCAATATACTCTTACAAACAAAAAGATTGTAGCACGCTTCCAGATTTAGCACAATGGTCTGTGCACTGCTCGATTGAAGCCATCATGACAAAGCCAGGGGACAACCCTACATTCACCTTCAGTGAAAAAGTAACTATTAGCATTCCAGTGCTTTCAGTATATACATGTATGCTGGGGGCTGCCTCTCAGCGCTCTCTGCTTGCTAATCCCTGCTCCCCGTCAGTTTCCCTGGCTCAATATCTCTCTCCATGACCAAGTCTCTTCATTCACTCACACGTCTCAGTTGACCACAATGTGCTCCTTCTTCCTCAGCTTCCCAGTCCACAAAATGGTCCACAATATTTCCCTCGCCCCTGGAAACCACCCTCTCTCCAATGCACAGCTTCTCACCCAAATGACAACTATGTATCTCCTCCTTGCTCTTTTGCAAGGGAGAAAGAGAGGGAATAGCAATGGCAGACCTACATTTTGGGGGCCCTGACGCTCAAACTGTTATGGGGCCCCCTTTGCAACGAGGTCTGGGCAACCACTGTTATCTTCTTCAATTGGGTTGTTTACAACAACATTTACAACATCTGTGTTATTGACTCTCAAACTTAGGGATTGTTGAAGTACCGGTATATACAACAATATCAAAATGATCATTTTGAGTTGTGCAACTCCATTTGGGTCTACCAGACCTAATTTTTTTAAGCAATGTGAACTAAAGTTGCTTCTGGGGCACCTCCGGGATTGGGGGCCCTGAAGCTTAAGCTTCATTGGTTTCATAGTAGATCTGCTCCTGGGGAGGAGAGCCCCTCTGGCAGATCATGAAGGTACCTCCCCCTCCCATTCTCTTTCTCCTGAGGTGACTCCGCAAGGCCAGCTTCCAAGACTTGTCTCAATTTGTGTGCCTCTTGCACCCCCTACCAGCACTAGCACAAATTTTACATAGAAGTGTGCAGGTCCGCCTATCATAGAGGAATAGTATTGCAGGCTTACTGTTCTCCAAAGTTGTTAAAGTTAGATATATTATTGTTGTGTGTGTGATAGACACACACGAGGGCTTTTTTCTGGGGGAACACAGGGGTGCACATACCCCTAAACATTTTGTGAATCTTTGTTCTTTTGTCTATTTACTGTGTTTATTTTTCCAGATTTGAACAATAAAATTGTGATTTTCTTGAATCAAAATGAAAGTACCCCTAAACATTTTAAGGGGGGAAAACTGTGTCTCTGTGTGTGTACCATAACAGCAATACAAAGAGTAATAGCGACCTGGGGTCTTTGACTAAATAAATAATTCTATTTTCTTCTTTATCTGTGAAATTCCTTGAGTTTCATTCATCTTCACCAGCATCTATGTGTTTTCCCTTCCTTTGCTATGGTAACAACGCAGGTTTTCAGGCATGGCACAAACCCCTTGCCTGGCACACCACAAACCTTTCCAGCAAGTGGTGGAGGGGGTTCTCCTGGTTCCGCTCTATATATGAAAGTTAGGTCCACACCAGCTAAAATTTTAATTGAGCAAGTCAGATTCATTATGACAAAAAAATGACACAATAAAATAAAAAAGCAGGGTCGAAAATTAAGTGTGAAACATAAAAAGTTAAAGGCTCCCCTCTCCAAGTTTACCAGTAACTGTCTTCCTGTACTTATGCAATCCTATTGATCTATCCAAATGCATCTTTTGCTCCCACTTTTGTTCCCTTCCAGAGCTACTTGCTGTCATGATATAGCACTAGAAACAGAATGGGCTGTTTGTTATAAAATGTGAGTGCACTGACACACACTGTTCGGCTTTGGAAGTGAGATGAAATGGTTAACACTGAAAAGTCCTTTACAAAATTATGCTCTGTGAAGGAGAGAAAGAAGAGGATGACTTTATTGGGGCTCGAACAAAATATATGAGAAACGTGGTGCTCGTAGCTTGGACTTGAGCCTTGAACTTTTAATTTTTCCTTAGTGGACAAAGTACAGGAGATTAAAGCAATACCTTTTATTGGACCAACAAAGAGCTGCCAGACTTTGAGACCTGAAAGGTTGCATCTTCAGGGTTCACTTTATTGATCTTCCCTACTGTTCCTTGTGGATCAGATTGGCTGCAAATAAGTCTGTGTGCCATTGATGTTACCTTTCTTCCTTTGAGAGATAAGATTTAGTGTTTTTATTTGTGATCCTTGATGAAGAGAGTTCAGGAGCAGAATCTGTAGTGAGTTCAAGAATGCCTTTTTCTTTGAGTCTTTCGGAGTGTATAAGGATCTTCTAATTAAGATCATGGTGAAAATGTTCAAATCTTATTTTTCTATAAAATTATAAAATGTATTTCAGCTGCTGGAATGACCCCTATTTTTCTCAAGAGCAGTTAATGTGCACCTGAATCACTGTTCCCATTTTGTCTTTTAGGAATGTTGTATTAAAATGTTGATCCACCCGGTGTCAACTCTCTCCAAGGTCTCTAGATATTAAATCTGAGAAGCAGGAAACTATTTGTATATACATGAACATAAAGGCACCAAATAGAGAAGGGATGGGGAGCCGGTGTCTCCCTGATTCTATTAGACTCCATCTCTGCTCATTCCCTGACTGTTGGCCGTGCTGGCTGGGGCTGCTGGGAGTTGAAGTCCAATATTTGGAGGGCCACAAGTTCACTATTCCTGATGTAGAGCATTGCTCACCATATCATACATGGAATCTGGTGATGTTTACTTTTGAACAATTGGCAGTAGTTGCATTGTTAGGGCATGGCCAGTTGGGTCTGATTCCCAGGTCATCTGTGGTGGACCCCTGATCTTCCTCACTTCTTTTTTTAGTAAACTTTTATTTTCCTTTTCTTATAGGGAAGCTGGACACACTGCAAAGCAGAGTGCTGGTGAAATGCCACCTACTCACTATCTTAATGTCCCAGAGACACCTGTGAATTAGAACATGCACACTTGTGTTGTTGGCCTAGGCTCCCAATGCAGTAGCAGATGGTGGGGCCCACAGATACAGCCAATCACACACCCCTTCATAGAGCTCCTTCTCATTGTGGATGCTGATGTTTGAACAACAGGAGATCCATAATAATAGATCCCTCACATCATGTCTAGGTGCACTCTTAAGCTAGCAAAGGATCTGGGCCTGTTGCTTATCTTCTGCCATTACAATGATAGCTGCCATTACAACTGCTTTGCTCTTATCTATGAAAGAGGTGGGTGAGCCAACCATGACTGCAGAAAGTCTCATGTAAGAAAAGATGGCCATTCTGATTTCTTTTTTATTGCTGAATATTCCTTGAAGTGTTTCCTCCGATGCAACCATTTATGAACAGATTTATTCCTTTCCTGGTCCACTATGACCAGTGTTTTGTAGCATGTTGAGCTTTGTGAAGCTTTGACAGTGGGAGAGGCAAATTTCCCCCTTTTCCCATTGAAGACAAGGCAACCTATGTGCTGGTTATAGAGGGATGGGGAGAATACAGTCACCCTGACCCTTAAATATATATATATTGTTATTTTTTGCTTTTGAAAATGACGTTTCACTTTCATACCTCATGTACCACCTGTTCTTACCAAAATGTTCTGTGCAGTAAATGTTTCCACTTCAAAGGTACTTTACAGAAATTCAAGTATTCTATAATGCCTGGTAGTGCTCCTCTAGGCAGCAGGTAGAAGTCATTATTACATTCAGAAACATTACCATAATTTGACTTCCATACAGACCCCAAAATTAATGGACAAAATTGCTCACATATGCCAGGCAAGTGGACCCTGAGTGTGGTGTCGAAATGTTCATAAAAGCTATTGTACTCACAGCCTGAATAGTTGTTGATAAGAAATGCATATGATAAAAAGTAATTTCCTCTTTTGAAGGTTGGAAGTACCCTTGGAGGAAAAGGCTATTGATGGCTACTGTTGCTACCTCCAGGTTCAAAAGAAGTATGAAACAATGGGAGAGGGCTATTGTGCTGTCTTGCTGTTAGTGGGATTTCCATAGGCATCCCATCCTTTAGGCACTGATCTCTACACACTCTACTCATGTATACCCTTTACCCTTGAGCAGCAGGCCAGTATAGTGCTATGGTGTATCATTTGGAAAGGTAAAGGGAATAAATAAACCTCAGTTTGTCAAATCCACTAACTTCAATCGCTCTACTCTAAGTCGGAGTAGCATTGGCTAAAGGTAAAGGTAAAGGACCCCTGACAGTTAAGTCCAGTCGCGGACGACTCTGGGGTTGCAGCGCTCATCTCGCTTTACAGGCCAAGGGAGCCGACGTTTGTCCGCAGTTTTCCCGGGTCACGTGGCCAGCATGACTAAGCCGCTTCTGGCGAAACCAGAGCAGCGCATGGAAATGCCGTTTACCTTCCCGCCAGAGTGGTACCTATTTATCTACTTGCACTTTGACGTGCTTTCAAACTGCTAGGTTGGCAGGAGCAAGGACCGAACAATGAGAGCTCAGCCCTGCCCCCTATATGGGGATGTTGATGCATGGGACATTTCTAAGATGAATGTAGCAACACTTGCGGTCTGAGAGCTTTCATTCATTGATTTCAAGAGCGGCTTATCCAGCTGGCCTCATGGCAACAGATTTGCTGCAGGTTATAAGGAGAGGGAAAAGGAAAGCTACGTCGGAGCTGTGCGAAAACATTGGCAGAGCCAATCTGATGCTCCCACCAATGGGCCTGCACAGACCTGAGCTTGCCACTGCCATGTCTGTCCCCAGGAAATGGTAGCATCAACACTGCCAGGGGGTTATTGTTGTCAGTGGCGTAGCGTGGGTTCTCAGCACCCGGGGCAAGGCAAGTAATTTGTGCCCCCTAACCCGTGGATTTTAGCACTCGAGTCTCTTCCGCGCCCCCCCATGTTGCGCCAGGTCAGCAGGCCCCCCTGAACCCCCCACGCTACGCCACTGCTCCCACCACAAGTCTTCAGGACAGCCATCCGAAGGCTGGCGCGGGGAGAAGGTCTCTCCGCCCCACCGCCAGCCTTCGGAGGAGGTCCGAGGACAGTGGGGTTCCTGCTTCCTTGAGGAGGGCCGGCCAAACGCGCCCCCCCAAATGTTGTGCCCGGTGGGGCCGGCACCCCTGGCACCCCCCACGCTACGCCACTGATTGTTGTGGTGTCACTCCACTGGTGAGCTATTTCTGATTCATTTTATTTTTACTTTTGTATCTGACCTTTCCTACAAGGAATTCAAAGAGGCTGTAAGGAGGAGGCTGTAGCTGGCGCATGACTCTGCCTCTGTCACATCGTGCAATGCCGCACTTCTTCTGGCCCTGTCGTGTTTTCTTCCAGTTAGACCAGTTATAAAACTGGTCTAACTGGAAGAAAACACGGCAGGGCCAGAAGTGCTTCATTGCAGACCCAGTCGGGGGGGGGGCAGATTAGGAGGAGATATTTGTATGCTCACACAGTAAACCATTAAGTATTAACCATTAACCATGGTTTATGGTGACATGTGACTGCAGTCATTGTTTCCATGCTTGTGGACAAAGGGTCATGTAGCTGCTGCTTGGTGGCATGTTTGTTAGCAGAAACTATCCCTTTCAACATTTACCTGTATGCACTATGGCTATAGACAAAGTAGAAAAATGCAGATTATGACAGGTCAAAAGCTATGAAAATACCTCTTGAAATGTGGGAAACCCATAATTGTGTGTGTGTGTACGCGCACGCATGCAGATCTTTGTATATATCTATCAACTTATAACTGAAATATATGGCAAAACATGGAAGTAATGCAGTGATTTGGGAATTAGTTATTATTTACTCAGAATAATGAATATACAGTTTCGTACTGCTTTATGTTAATGAAACATGAATTAAAACTGCATTATGCTGAAATTGCTGCAGCACATCTACATTAATATCAAATGAATTCATTATGACCAGCATAGTTACAATGAATACTAAATGAATTAATAATAATGAACCATGTTAAGTGATATCTAATTGTTTTATTTCATTTTTATGTATATTTTGTCCAGATTTAACTGTTAGGTTAATAGGGAATGGCATTCATTAAGTCATTTCCCTGCCAAGCTTTGGCAAAGGGCACTTAGTTTCACACCACATCCTATGCGCACTGAGCATCATTCATCTCTGCTCACCTCCCCCCACATACACTTTCAGTCAGGGAAAGGATTCTGCTCCAAGACTGGCGGGAAAATAGAACAGTACTAAGGACCAAAAAGCCAAATAATGTTTATACTATTGTGATTTTAATTGTTTCTTCTATGACATTTTTATCTTGCTCTTACTAAGGGACTCATAGCTGGTGGAATTTCCCCTGTTGTAAAGAATATAAAACCATTTCTCTCATAAAGCAGTGGTAACGTCTCCTCACTGGTCTCTTCACTGATATGCACAGAAGAAACTTTTAAGCTTCTGTTCCCTCTTCTCTCTCTCTCTCTCTCTCTCACACACACACACACAGAGAGAGAGAGAGAGAGAGAGAGAGAGAGAGAGAGAGAGAGAGAGAAGAGATTACCTACCTGATTCTCCATTTTGTTTTGGCTTCTCCACTTGCTCCCACTTAAAGGGATTTCACCCTCACTACCTTCTCCCTGTTCTGGGGGTTTTCAGTCTGGATTGGCTTCCTGTGGAACACCCTGTTTGGCAGGAAGGTGTATTGTGTAGGCTCTCCAGAATGGGGGCGATTCAGCTCGCATGCACAGCAGCTGCCTAGAATAAGTTTACCCCACATAGAATGCATGTTGAGCAGACGCTGGAAATGCAAGAAGAATCGATTCCATTCTAGGGAGCCCACATTGTGTGCCTTCCTATGCACCCCAAAGTCCAGTCCAGCAGGAGGGCAGGGGGTAGGGGGTGGTGCAGCCAGCTTTGGTCTGGAATGGTGGACTCCTGAGAATTTCTTGGCCAGAGTCTGACTTGGCTAACGGCCCTGTCCCTGATAGTCGAGCTTCTAAAAACCATTATGTGAACCCCACAATTAGAGTTCACAATGAATAAAGTGAGCAAGCATTCTCTCTACCACCCAGCATGATTGCATGACATGTATCTGAGTTCATTATACACAACCATATTTTCACATGTACATTATTTCCCATGGTAAGAGAAGCTTTCCCACCCTGGTAGATGTATTCCTTTTACGACCTCATATTGCAATACCGGGTTACAGATCCCAAGCTGGCAACTGTGGGCTGGAATTTCCCAGTTCTGCATTTCAGTGTCTCCATTTTTTATTTCCTTACTTTAGGGTTGTTTACATTTCCCTTCTCTTAACTGACTTAACTTCTCACTTAACTAACCAAGTTTCTAGCAATTAAATTTTTCTCTGTTTTTATTGTCTGATAATTACACAAGTGCACACTGTAAATGCATATTTCCAGCTGATATAAGTATGCTACTAAACAAAATGTATTATCCTCTTTTGAAGCACTGCTGTGGAAACATTTCTTTGGGGTCTCTGTCTCACCTATTCCCCATCCAGTTCATAATAACAGAAGTTGGGAGTTAGACCCCCACTTCCTCCTCCTTAATAGTCCCCATCTTTCCTTTTAAAAAAAGCATCAATAAGAAACACATTATTTCACCCTTTCCCCTTTATCCCTCCCCTTTCCTTTCCCTTTCCTATTTTTGTTTTGTACAACCTTCTTTCCCATCCTTCCCCTCTTTTAATTATTCCCTGATATTACTTTCTATATATCAGACACAGGACCTTCAGAGAAATGGTGTAACGTAGAATGTTTCTGCAAAAAACCAGCCAGCCAGCCATGCTGTCTCCTGGGAGATTCCATTCCATTCCCTACCCAACTTGGCTTTTGTCCCATTCCCCCTTTTCCGCCCTGAAGTTAGTCAGCAGTCTATGACCACTGAGAATACTCAGTCCCCATCATTTTGATCCCCCTTTGCCCCCTGGCAAAGTATTTTTCCATTCTGTGAACTTTGGGGGTTACATGAGCATGCCGAGATCGCTCACTTGTTTCTCAGTAGGCCCATTTTGGCTAAATAGCCATCATAACCCAATACCTAAGTTTGATTCTGGAAAGTATACAGAATGATGATACAGTTTATGTGATATTTATATATTATACCTTCCTGAGTACATGGTGCATAACATTCTGTTTGTTATGATGTAATGTCCAACTATAACATTAAGAAATTCTACCACATCCTCCAACACTTTGAAGGCAAAATCTGGGGCACCATCTTTCCAGATGCCATTTTCCCTTTTTTATCACAAGAGCACAGTAGACATTTTGGTTGTTGTGATCTTGCACGATTTCGTGCTCAGGTCCCCCAGCCCAAAAAGTGCTATTTCAGGCATGGTACCCAAAAATGAGCAATTTGGGGTGCCACACAATATTATGGCCCCGAGAAAAGTACGTGGGGGAGGAATTGCGCCAGGAAATCACACGTGATCAAGGCAACCAACATGGCCATAATTTTCTTGAGATAAAAAATGGGATGTCCCAGTTTTTTCAGGACACTTGAAGGGAGTAGCCATGATGACTGTACAGTGGTGCCCCGCAAGACGAATGCCTCGCAAGACAGAAAACTCGCTAGACGAAAGAGTTTTCCGTTTTGGAGGTGCTTTGCAAAACGAATCTCCTATGGGCTTGCTTCGCAAGATGACAATGTCTTGCGAGTTCCTGCGGGTTTTTTCCCTCCCCCCCCCTTTTTCTAAGCTGCTAAGACGCTTATCAGCTGATCCAATAAGCTGATAAGCCGCTAAAAGCCGCTAAAAGCCGCTAATAGCGCTAATCCTCTAATCCGTCAATGGGCTTGCTTCGCAAGACAAAAAACCCGCTAGACGAAGAGAATCACAGAACGGATTATTTTCGTCTTGCGAGGCACCACTGTATTCTACATCTACTGTTGGAGGCCAGTATACCAGCTGTTGGGAATCACAAATGGGTTCGCCTTTGTAAGAACAGGGTGCTGGAACAGAGGGGTCTTTGGCCTCATTTGGCAGGGTTTCCCCCTCTGGTTTTGACTGTAAATATAGCACAGTTCATATTTTCAGCAATTCTGAAACAACCCTGCCCTTTTTTTGCAGTTCCACAATTTATTCATTAGGTGTATATCCCTGTTGCTCAGGGTGGTCCTTACCTCCCATCTGATCCTCACAACAGCCCTGTGAGGAAGGTTGTGATGAGAGGCGGTGATTGGCTCAAGGTCCCCTAGGGAGCTTCATTGTTGAATGGGAATTTTAACCTGGAGATCCTCTGGATTAAAACAGAAACCCTAAGCCAACACAGAAACTTGGCAAAAGCCCAAGTCTCCTACAAAGGGACAATAGCGTCTACTAAAATAACAGTTTTCTGCTTGCTCCTTTAGTGAAAGTTGCTAACTATATGGAAAGAGGCTTGGGCATACAAAAGGTGTATTTCTTGCTCCAGCTTACCTAATTATACTTGCCAACAGATCTCTGAATATATTTCAGAAGTAAGTAGTCATTTCAATTATTGTGCTTTGTAGCACATTTAAAGGCAAAATATTAGATCTGCACTATATGAACACCTAATAATTTAAAGGAAGCAGCTTGCCAGGAAGAAACTAGTAAGGCATTAGGAATCACAAAAGCACATAAAAGCAAACTAATAAATGGAGATTATGGTGGCTGAACGCCAAATACTTCCTCTACGTCTCCCACTTCTCATGTACTTAAAAGTGAGCGCTTGTAGTTAGGCTTTTGTATAACCTGGGCCTGGCTTAGTAGTCAAATTGTTTAACCCTCCATGTTCCTGTTCTTTTGAGCCTGGATTTAGGGGCTTGATTGAGATGAAAAGAAATTTTAGCTGTAGTCAAATTAGATCCATGTCGTTCCTCCACTGTAAAGCCCTGGAATCTTGGCTCTGCTTTTTGTGACCCTTTACCCTTCAATTTTGCAAATGTTTTTAAATCACCTCACATGGTGCAGCATATTGTGTTTCCATAAAAAGCCACTTATTATGTTAATCTGTTTACTTGGGACCACATTTTATATATTTTCCCAAACATGAGGCTGGCTGCTGTAAGTGAATCATATTAGTAATGTAACTGAGAATAATCTAATCCTAGAAGTAACTTTGAGAAGCTGTGACCTGCATGAAGACGTGGTGTTCTATTTATATTTAATGATCTTTTGTAGACATAGACTCAGTGTAGCACTTTATCTGCCCCCAAATGCAGAGACTTACTTCAGAATCCTATAAATTGCATCATTTGTAATGGGTCTGGTGGCAATGGGGATGACACCCCAATAGTAAACCCAAGATAAAAGATGGGATCCAAATAATCCAATTTGCAAATGGATAGCATTTCTGTGTGTGTGTGACAAGGACGTCAGAGAAACCATACTTTATATATTTTCCCAGATAACCTGATTTTATCCCAAACCCCTCCAGCTCCTGCTCCTCCTCCTCCTCCTCCTCCTCTCTCACTCTCTCTCTCTCTCTCTTCCCTATGTCGTGTCAGGCCAGAAAGAAAATTTGGGAAATGAAGCATCCCTTGTCAAATAAATGCTTCTACCCCATACTGGCAAATAAATGTCAACCAACAAATTACTAGATGAACAGGTACATGGAAGATGATATGGTGTGTCTTTTCTCCAGTTATGAATCATTGTATTTCATCTCTAAATATAGTATTTTGACTCACTAGTATACCTGCGTAGGCTGCAGATCCTGAGCTTTCTAAGTCAGCATTTCTTCAGTCACTTATAGATCCATGGCATCTCCTTTTTCTTCCCTCGATTGCTGTTTGAACAAAGCAGTTTGAGAGCCACAATTCCCCATATTATGAGTGCAAATCATGTTATAATCATAATTGAAATAAAACCCAGAATCTATTTGATGGGCATCCATCAGAGAGGCATTAAACAATGACACTGAAAACAGTGGCAGAACTATCTGATTTAGTCCACTGCCTCAGAAACTGCCCTCTTACCATTACTTTTGGCTTTCACAGACTTGTGTCAATTTCCACCATCCCTGTGGGACCAAAACAAGTCTCTGTAGCCAACTACCATCAGGCACTGGGGCTGAGGGCGGCAGCTACAGCATTAGAGACAACTAATGGCAAGACAGCATCGGGGAGGGGGGCGGTACTAGCTCCAGCATTAGATGCCAGCATGTCTTACACGTTATCCTCCTAGTTAGGATATTATAGAAATATTGCATTGTGTACTCAAGCCACAAGGTGAACCACAAGTGATATAGGTTCTGAAAAAAAAGTTTTTAATCAAACAAATCAGCCTAGACAATTTTTATCCCAAAATAAGTCAGTTTTTATGCTTCCCGCTGTGCAATATAAATAACTACAATATGCCCCTACCAGCCTCAGTCTTGATTCTGCCCTCTTATTTCTTCTTCTTCTTCTTTGGCGGTCACTCGTAGCCGAGTAAGATTGTCTTCCATAAACATGGTTTTAACATTGAGTCCGTAAGTGACTGTGGAGGCCAATTCTGGATCCACATGTCCTTCCACAGTGGGGACATAGGTTTCCAGTTTGCCAAACATGCCTTCCTCTTAGCACGTTTCACCCTATTGTCCTGAGTTTGAGCGTCTTCAGAGTCCATGACACCTTTGGTAAAGGCTGTTCTCCAATTGGAGCATTCGTAGGCCAGTGTTTCCCAGTTGTCGTTGTTTATACAGTGGTACCTCTGGTTACAGACGCTTCAGGTTACATACGCTTCAGGTTACAGACTCCACTAACCCAGAAATACTACCTCAGGTTAAGAACTTTGCTTCAGGATGAGAACAGAAATCGTGCTCCGGCGGCGCGGCAGCAGCAGGAAGCCCCATTAGCTAAAGTGGTGCTTCAGGTTAAGAACAGTTTCAGGTTAAGAACGGACCTCCAGAACAAATTAAGTTCTTAACCTGAGCTACCACTGTACTACATTTTTTTTTTTTTTTTAGATTTGCCTTGAGAGAGTCTTTAAACCTCTTTTGTTGACCACCAGCATTACACTTTCCATTTTTAAGTTTGGAATAGAGTAGTTGCTTTGGAAGACCAGTCCAGAGGGGTGGGCCTGTGTGAGCTATGGGGACCAGTAGGTCTCGCTTAGTGTAAGGCAGCTGTCTATGTCCTTCCTATTCCTCCATTAACTTTAATAGGGAAGTAGGAGGTTACCTTACACTGAGTCGGAATCTTGGTATACCTAGCTCAGCATCACCCACACTGATTGGCAGCAGTCCTCCATGATTTCATATGGGGCAGATGCTTAAGGATTGAACTGGAGACCTTCTGCATGCATAGGAGGTGCTCTGCTACTGAGCTAAAGCCCTTCCTGTGCCACCATTTATTTCTTCCTTATTCCTCTTGCCTCTCTACCATTTGTATTTGTGATTAATATCTGTGTGTCTCCCCCCCCCCTTTTGCTTTCATTCATGACATCAAGGCTAAAATTAAGATTTATCCTTCAGGAGGAAGATCTGTCTTCCTGAATCATCTGTGAAGAGCTTAGCTTCCTTCCTCTCCCCCCTCCCACCCTCCCATCTTTAACAAAATAAGATGTCAATTACATAACTTCATAGCCCCAAGTCAAGCAGAGGATAGCGGGTAGGGTGGGAGAGAATCCAAGTTACTCTGACCCAACTGTGATGTCAGCAGCACATTTAGACATGCTTCTCCGCAGGATCCCTCCGTTTCCACCCAAGGAGCTGCCAATCCTGACTTTTGAGAAACAGACGAATTAGCTGATATATTCTAAAAAGGAAATGAAGTTGAAGTCACCCTGGCCAGTTTCCACTTCAGCCACATAAGCCGTGATTAGAACTGCTTTTCTCAGTCTGTTACACTTTGTATTCATTCTGCCGCCTCAGTTGTGGGGAGGGCTGTTGGAAGTGGCACAAGTAGTAAAAGGATGAGAGAAGGCAAGCCATTAAATGACAGAGGAATTTCCCTTTCCTCTGCAAACTGTGATAATAATTAAAAACAAAAAAAATATATATACTGAACTGTGCCCTCAACCAAATGCAAACTGAAAATTTACATGAAAATAGACTAAAGGGAATATGAGACAGAGATGGATTCATCAAAGTAGATCTTTCCCTGCAGCTTCTGAATTTAAACTAACTCCTCTCCTGTTTCTTATTTCTCTAAGTTTAATGAATACTAATAAATAGCGTTAGTGATTATTACTCAATTGCTATGTAGGTGTAGATAATACTATGATTTTCTATTTATGATGAATCATTTATATATGCATAAATATACACACCTTCACTACTTATCACAAGGAGTCCTGTCAATTTTCAAGGAGATATATATGAGGATGCCTTTAGAAGGAAACACTGCATTTGAAGTATTCCACACCAAAAAAAAAAAAAATTGTTGCTTTCATCAACACCTTTGCACCAACAATATTAAATTCAGTGGTCTCAGATCAAAGCTGGTTTCCAAGATTATTTTTCCTTTCTATCTGCATACATCCAAATTTTAACAATGAATCCTTTGCCTACATGCTACATTCATAAAAAGGCCCTTAGATATATAGATATAGCTAGATAGATTGCTACATTATTTCGGAAATAGAGCAATTATTTTAGAAGCTCTTATTGCCAAGGAACTGCTCTGCTTTATCCATTAATGGGCTGTGGGATAAAGAGCTCTGAGGCAACTTCCCAGGGATTCTGATATGTTTATTTATGTGAGCAATGTGAAGGATCATGCATGGGGAGTGTTACTTTCTGGAACCCGCCTTGCCTGGCACCTACAAAGGCCTGCATCCGAGCAGGAGGCTCACTGCTGACCCCACAGCTGCTTGCCCTCCTCCTCTTCCTCCTTCCTCCTCTTCCTACCTGATCACCTCCCTTCTCCACTTGCATTGGCAGTGACAAGGAGGAGGATCAGCAGCCTCCTTCTGCTGCACGTTCCATCAGTGGAAGGATTTCTGCTTGTGCAACAGAACATTCCCTCCCTGCACCCCCAGTGCTGTTCTAGGGGTTCTCCCCAACTCCCTGGAGTAGGTTTGGGAAGGAAACATGGCACCACTGGGAATGGAATTGGGGAGAGAGTCCTGCTGCACAAGCGAAAACACTTATTTTGGTGGGACAGGTTAACCGAACACCACCCGGAATACAGAATACAGTGGTACCTCGGGTTACATACGCTTCAGGTTACAGACTTCGCTAACCCAGAAATAGTACCTCGGGTTAAGAACTTTGCTTCAGGATGAGAACAGAAATCATGCTCCAGTGGTGCTTCAGGTTAAGAACAGTTTCAGGTTAAGAGCAGACCTCCGGAATGAATTAAGTACGTAACCAGAGGTACCATTGTATATTATATAGAAAGGTGGCAGAATTAACACTGGCATCAGTTATCCAAACTCATTTCATAGAATCATAGAGTCTTAGAGTTGCAACGTACCCCAAAGGTGATCTAGTCCAAACCCGTGCAATGCAGGACTCTCAACGAAAGCATCCATGACAGATGGCCATCCGACCTCTGCTTAAAAACTTCCAATGAAGGAGAGTCCACAACCTCCTAAGGGAGTCCTTTCCATTGTCAAACAGCTCTTATTGCCATAAATTTCTTCCTGATGTTTAGTCACAATTTCCTTTCATGTAACTTGAATCCATTGGTTCCTGTCCTATCTTCCAGAGCAGGAAGAAACAACCTTGTTCTATCTTTCATGTGACAGCCCTTTCGATGTTTGAAGATGGTTATCATATCTCCCTTCAGTTTCCTCTTTTCCAGGGTAAACATACCCAACTCTTTCAATTGGTCCTCATAAAGCTTGGCTCCTAGACCTTGATCTTCCTGGTCACCCTCCTCTGCACATGTGCCAGCTTGTCAATGTCCTTCTTAAATTGTGGCACCCAGAACAGGACACAGAACTCCAGGTGTGGTCTGACCAAGGTAGAAGAGAGTGGGACTATGACTTCCCTTGTCCAGAACACTATGCTTCTTTTGATGCAGCCTAGAATAGCATTAGCTTTGGTTTTGTTTTTTGCTGTTATATTACACTGTTGACTCATGTTGAGCTTTTGGTCTCTTAAGACAGTGTTTCCCAACCGGTGTTCCGCGGCACACTAGTGTGCCGCGGAACGTTGCCTTGTGTTCCATGGGAGGGAGGCGGGCGAATCGGGCGGCGAGAGGCGGGGCGGCGGCGAGCGAGCTCCCTCCCACATCCCATCGCCGCTCGCTTCGGCCGGCCTACTGGAGGAAGGCGCGAAAACCTCGCGCATGCGCAGGCCTTCCGCCTGCGACAGCCCAGTAGGCCGGCCGAAGCGAGCGGCGATGGGATGTGGGAGGGAGCTCGCTCGCCGCCCCGCGTGTGCTCGCCGACTCGCCCGCCTCCCTCCCACGGCACACCAGCCTACCTCCGTGGGAGGGAGGCAGGCGAGTCGGGCGGCGAGAGGCGGGGCGGCGGTGGCGAGCGCCTCGGGTGAGTCAGTCCGGCCTTAAGCCCTCCTGCAGTTTATTATATGGAGTTTCCTTCTTTCTGATGAAACGATATGCTTTTTTGCAGCAGCTCCGGGTGCTTCCTCTCCCCTCCCTCCCCCCTCGCTCGTGATGCAATTCCCGCAGCAATTTACACGGCTGGGAACCCGGGAGGCGCTAGGACCCAGCCGAGCTCGCCGTGTGAGTTCTGGCTGCGGCTGGACTGCTCGGCTCGAGTTACGGAGCTCCCCGACGTGCCGAGCTCGCCATCTCACCGAACGGCCTCCTCCTCCTCTACCCGAGGAATTGCAACAAAACCCGCCCTTATCAGCTCCGCGGCGGTCAGTCGATAGCGCGGCCCTGCGCGCACCAGCGCCCAGACATGAGCTGACGTCAATGCAGGCACAATAATAATAATAATAAAACCCGTGTTATTTTTTGCCGATCCAAAGTGCTGGTAGGGTGGCCAACACTTAACGTGTGAACCTGAGTCCGACACGGGCCCCGACCCGCTTTTACATCACTCCTCTTGTTGTGCATTGCAAGGAAAAGCCTGATGAAAACGCGCCTAATACCAAGTACTTTTGCGGGGAGTGGGGGTGTCCTGATCTTTGCAGCAACAAAACACACACACATCCCTCTACAGGCCGCTTTGTGGAAGATTCACTTCTTCGGCTGCTTGTCAAAATAATGTAACCTGACTGCTAATGCAACTGTTACTTTTCGTGGCCATATACCTACACGGTTAAGGTCTTTGGGAGAGCACACTGTAAATAGAAACTTACACTTTCGTGCGTCCCTCCCGGCGTGACGCTGCGCGCTGACGTCACGGGGCTGTAATGGTGGTGTGCCTCGAGATTTTTTTCATCAAACAAGTGTGCCTTTGCCCAAAAAAGGTTGGGAAACACTGTCCTAAGACACCTAGACCATTTTCAATGTATGAACTACTGGCAAACTAGGTGCCCTCACCTTATATTTGTGCATCTGGTTCTTCCTGCCTAAGTTTAGAACCAGACATTTATCCCAACTGAAATTCATTTTGTTCGTTTGGGTCTAGTTCTCCAATATGTTAATGTCATAATGAATCCTGATTCTGTACTCCATGCCATTAGCTACCCCTCCCAGTAGCTGAGCTGGCCCAAGCCTGGGTGAGCGAAAATGAGCCTTTGAAACAGAATTTGATTTACACCGGCTTTTATGCCATTGTAAGTTCTGCTGTGACTGAAAGGTCATGTGACTGAAAGAGGTTTGGAATAGCTGCCACGCCTCTTCCACATCCCCAGAATGCCCCTTTTGGGGGACTTTTGTCTTAGAGTTGCAACGTACCCCAAAGGTGATCTAGTCCAAACCCGTGCAATGTCTTGCGAGTTCTTGCAAGTTTGTTTCCTTTTTCTTAAAGCCGCTAAGCCGTTAATAGCCGCTAAGCCGCTAATAGCTGTGCTTCGCAAGATGAAAAAACCGCAAGACGAAGAGACTCGCGGAACGGATTAATTTCGTCTTGCGAGGCACCACTGTATTGCGATTTTAGAGTTATACAACAGTTACTTTAAGTAACAAATTCAACAACAGAATTCCCACTCATTTTTCATCTTGAAATACTTACAGGGTATTTTTTCCTTAATTTATTTTCTTCTTTTCTCCACAGGATATCTCATTCCTGGACTGCGTTATCTTAAAACTTCAGAGAAGAGAAAGCAAAGGAGAAAACAAACCAGCAAAGAACACACAGAGGCCTGGACCTCAATGTTTAGCTGTGGAGACCTGCAAGAGATCTGCAGCTTAGCTGTGGAGTCAGTTGAGCTTCCTTTCAACCTCAGTTTTTCAATCTTTAAAATAGGTATAGCAATAGCTACAAAGTAGGCCAGCTGCGATTGTGGTCAAAGTCTGGATTGTAAAAGAGACCTACATGTGACAACAATTTTTAAAATTACAGAGCTGAAAATTCAATTTTGTGCATGTATATGTGTGCATTTAGACAGATAGCAGCAGCAGTGTGCTTAGAATCATAGAATCATAGAGTTGGAAGAGACCACAAGGGCCATCGAGTCCAACCCCCTGCCAAGCAGGAAACACCATCAGAGCACTCCTGACATATGGTTGTCAAGCCTCTGCTTAAAGACCTCCAAAGTAGGAGACTCCACCACACTCCTTGGCAGCAAATTCCACTGTCAAACAGCTCTTATTGTCAGGAAGTTCTTCCTAATGTTTAGGTAGAATCTTCTTTCATGTAGTTTGGATCCATTGCTCCGTGTCCGCTTCTCTGGAGCAGCAGAAAACAACCTTTCTCCCTCCTCTATATGACATCCTTTTATATATTTGAACATGGCTATCATATCACCCCTTAAACCTCCTCTTCTCCAGGCTAAACATGCCCAGCTCCCTTAGCCGTTCCTCATAAGGCATTGTTTCCAGGCCTTTTACCATTTTGGTTGCCCTCCTCTGAACACGTTCCAGTTTGTCAGTGTCCTTCTTGAACTGTGCTGCCCGGAACTGGACACAGTACTCCAGGTGAGGTCTGACCAGAGCAGAATACAGTGGCACTATTACTTCCCTTGATCTAGATGCTATACTCCTATTGATGCAGCCCAGAATTGCATTGGCTTTTTTAGCTGCCGCGTCACACTCCGCGTCACACTGTTGGCTCATGTCAACTTTGTGGTCAACCAAGACTCCTAGATCCTTTCCACATGTACTGCTCTCAAGCCAGGTGTCACCCATCTTGTATTTGTGCCTCTCATTTTTTTTGCCCAAGTGCAATACTTTACATTTCTCCTTGTTAAAATTCATCTTGTTTGTTTTGGCCCAGTTCTCTAATCTGTCAAGGTCGTTTTGAAGTGTGATCCTGTCCTCTGGGGTATTTGCCACCCCTCCCAGTTTGGTGTCATCTGCAAATTTGATCAGGATGCCCTTGAGTCCATCATCCAAGTTGTTGATAAAGATGTTGAATAAGACCGGGCCCAAGACAGAACCCTGTGGCACCCCACTAGTCACTCTTCTCCAGGATGAAGAGGAACCATTGATGAGCACCCTTTGGGTTCGGTCAGTCAGCCAGTTACAAATCCACTGAGTGGTAGCATAGTCAAGATCGCATTTTACCAGCTTCTTTACAAGAATATCATGGGGCACCTTGTCAAATGCCTTGCTGAAATCAAGGTAGGCTACATCCACTTTGTTCCCTTCATCTACCAGGCTTGTAATTCTGTCAAAAACGAGATCAGGTTAGTCTGACATGACTTATTTTTCAGAAATCCATGCTGACTATTGGTGATCACAGCATTCCTTTCTAGGTGCTCACAGACTGTTTGCTTAATGATCTGCTCCAGAATCTTCCCTGGTATTGATGTCAGACTGACTGGGCGGTAATTATTTGGGTCCTCTCTTTTCCCCTTTTTGAAAATAGGGACAACATTTGCCCTCCTCCAGTCTGCCGGGACTTCGCCTGTTCTCCAGGAATTCTCAAAGATGACTGTCAGTGGTTCTGAGATCACATCTGCCAGTTCTTTTAATACTCTTGGATGCAGTTCATCTAGCCCTGGAGACTTGAATACATCTAAACTAGCCAAGTATTCTTGTACTATCTCCTTAGTTATTCTGGGCTGTGTTTCCTTTGCTGAATCATTTGCTCCAAATTCTTCAGGTCGGGCATTGTTTTCTTTATCGGAGAAGACTGAGGCAAAGAAGGCATTGAGGAGTTCAGCCCTTTCTGTGTCCCCTGTTTGCATTTCACCATCTTCTCCTCTGAGTGACCCCACCGTTTCTTTGTTCTTCCTTTTGCTACGAACATACCCATAAAAGCCTTTTTTTGTTGCTTTTAACCTCTCTGGCAAGCCTGAGTTCATTCTGTGCTTTAGCTTTTCTGACTTTGTGTCTACACGTGCTGGCTATTTGTTTGAATTCCTCTTTGGTGGTTTCCCCCCTTTTCCATTTTTTGTGCACATCCTTTTTTAATCTTATCTCAGTTAAAAGTTCTTTAGATAGCCTGAATGATTGGTTGATTGGTTACCAAAAACTGCTTCTTTGTTCAGAGCTGATATAACTTCTGCTCCCACCACCCGCCATTAAAGCAGAAAAGCAAGCATTTTGGATTTAAATCCAGCTGCTCATATAACAATTGCCTATGGATCATATTTAATCGACTCATATTTATTATATAAGTACGTGCATATACAAAACAAAACCCAGTGTAATTTTTTAACATAGATCTTTTTAATAAAAAAGCAACTGTATAAGGAATACTGCTAAGATAATGTTTCCCTTTTCCACGCACAGCTAGATAAAGCCTATTCCCCCCCCTTTCTCTCTCTCTCTCTCTCACACACACACACACACACACACACACACACACACACGAAAAATCTCTCTTTAGTTACTTATTTCTTTTCCCCATGGTCAGGTTGGCTGCATCTCCAAACACTTGTAAGTACTGTATGTTCTGTCATATCCTGAAGTCATGCATTAGCACCTTTTCATTCAGCAAAGGGTGAGAACAGATATCTTTTGGCAGCTGACAGCAGGGAGCAGGCAGAGAGGAGGGGAATGAAGCTGTAGGACTAGGACACTGTGGTGGCCTAGTGGCTAGCATGGCTAATGTACCAGCTGTGAATAACCTCTTTTTTCTTATCCCATCCACCCAACAGATGTCTCTCTGTCATTGTCATGTCCTCAAGCTATCCTGGTAAATGATTTGTGCATTATAAGTGAGTCACCAAGGTGGCAATTGAACCTCTTCACAGCTCAAAATTGTTGATGTGTGCACTGAGAGTGAAGTGTGAGTGAGAGAGAGGGAGGGAGGGAAAGAATGAGAATGAAAGAGGGAAAAATAGGGAGGGAGGGGAGGGGAGGAAAGAAGGAGGAAGAGGGAAATGTCAAGGTTACCTTGTTTTGCCTGGAGAATCAAATGGGAGGGCAAATTAACTCCTGGCTCTGCTTGATCTTTCGGATCTCCTTGACAGAGGCAACCCCTTCCTTCCTCCCTTCCTACCCAAGCAGATGTAAATATCACTTTGAAAAATTAAAAAATGAAGAATGCAACGATCTGTATTGTGTGCCTGCTTTGTACTGTGGAAAGAATGTTAATAAATATACAGAGAGGCTGCAAAGTTTGCCAGTATAAATAATGTAGCATTTCAAAGTGTGTCAGTAAATGTAATTGAATTTTTCAATGTAAAGATATAGTTTGGTTATAAATTGGAGTCATGCTTGACATTAGTTGGGCATTAGGAGATATTAATTAGATACTACTCACTTCTTTTCGGTTTCTTTTTTTTCTCTGTTAAATGAATAATCAGGAGACAAAAAAAATTGCAAGCATGCAATTTAGAGATTTTTTTTTTAAAAAAGAAAATCTTGAAAGCAAGCTGCTTGGTAATTGTTAGTGGGGGTAAATAAATGTCTTTTTTAAAAAAAACCTTGTCAGTGTGCCGTCTCAAACATGCTCTCTCCAATACTAACACAATATGGAGAAGCTAATCCATTATAATACTTTGTAATGATAATAAGATACGTTGAACAAGTAGCCTAGGGAAAAGATAGTAATAGTCACCTTTAGGCAGAGGAAGAATAGCAAGCAACTGTACATTTTTACAGGAGGCTGATGACAACATTTCCTGTGACTTTGAACTTACTTTGGCCATCTCTGTTCTGGCAACAGTTCTGCATATCAATCAGACTGTGATATTTCTTGCCTGACATTTGCAACGTAATGTCTAAAAATTTACTTATGTGATCTTTGCCTGCTGGCACCCTGTTCATATGTAAATATATTAGTCGGGTATTTGCCTTATGCTGGCAATGCTGCCTATAGCTCTTGTGTGGGGCTATCATGACCTCCATATATCTAGCAAATGCTGGCTATATTTCCTCCTTGTTGCTGATCATCCAGCAGCACTTCATCTTGTTAATCAGGCTGTTTTGTTGCCTCAGCTAAGCACAGCACTTGCTTTCCTTCCTTCCTGTATGATTTACTTGGGTGGCATCTTATTAATCCTTCTATGTTTATCCATAGTGCATGAGTCTAGTTCCCAGTCTTTTACTCCACAAGTTTTCACCATGCTTGTTTTTCTTTATCCCAAAGTCAAACAGGATTTTCTCCCCTTCACTTTTTCTTACGCCTTTTTTGACCTTGTATTGGGTCACTTATAATCCAAAGCACCCCTTCCCTGCTTCCCTCTCATGAAACCAGTATGACAGATTAGATACAGGTTGCAAAATCCCTTTTAGGGCATTCAAGCAAGGGTTTGCTCTTGAGTACTTTGTGGCTTTTCACCTCACAGCACCTCCTTCCAGTGTGTCAAAAGCAGCTGGCGAAACGCCCTCTGTGTTTCACCAGTGGTTTTTCAAGGAGTTTGGAAGGGCCGCCCCAGAAAGAGGGAGTTTAGAAATCCTGCTGCATCGTGCCTGGGAGGAAGGGCTTAGAGATTCTGAATACTGAATAGCATATAAATGCCTGAAATAAATACCTAAGCTTGTGTTGAAATTGCCGACACATCTTGCATTAGCTGTAGTTTCCAAACTTGTCTTCAAAGGCAGCCCTATGTACAATGCATTGCCGTAGTCTAACCTGGTGGTAAAGTCTGTTGCATGAAAGGGTTCCTGGTTCACTTAGAGGTCCTACCTTACTCCTGAGCAGCATTGTAGCTGTGAATGGGACTCTGACATGCTTCTCTCTAGTCAGGATTTTAGGATTAGGATTGTCAGTTAGCAATGCTAGTTCAAGATACATGAAGAAAAGCAAGAAAGTTTTTGTTTTGATAGGTTAGTTAGTTCACCAAGCACTGCTCCTAATTTTAAATAGGGCAATTCTGACTGACAGATTGTTTTACCCTTTACTCACAAATCAGTGGCTCTATAATTGCAAACCATGCTGAGGATTTTGCTGCTTATTTACACTGACTTAACAAATATAACAAGGGTAGGGAATCTTTTCTGGTTAGCAGGCCCCAGATCCTTATCTCCCCACCCCTGGTGGACCAAATATGAGAGAAGAAGGGTGGCACCCATCTGGCAATCACCTGACATCACTATGACCTCAGGTGACACTACGCTTTGAAGACCAGATTCTTGGGACTTCAAAGCACAGCCTGGGAAATAAATGAAAGCTCATTTGATTCTCACAATCCTGTGAGGCAGCTTAGTCTGAGAGACTGTGACTGGACCAAGGTCATCCAGCAAGCTTCTTAATGGCTCAGTGGGTATTTGAACCCTGGTCTTCCACATCCTGGTCCATTGATGTAGACCTTTTTTTAATGCAATAACATTCTTTCATTAATATTTTGAACATTTAATTGGAAAAGCATTGCCCTTAAGCATGCATAACTCTGCTTAGGATCAAACTGCATGCAAACATTCATTCTCCTCTAGGACCCTAGGCATCTTCTCATCTCCTTTAGTGGTCTTCTCTTCCGCCTCTCATATATACACTCAAAGGTGCCCATGAACACCAGAACTAGATGAAATGACACCGAGTGCATATGCAAAACTGTATTTTGCCTCTTCAGCAGGGCCTGACATAAGCATCTTAGAGCAATCACTTTAAATCATGTCTCAATCAAGAACATCCAGGTCTTCCGACATAGAAGATTATGTTGGTTTTAGGGGGAGAGAAGGCTGTTTTTGCCCAAATCCTGTGCTGATGCTATGTAATTGTAGTAAGGCAAAAATCCAATCGTTATCGAATGAATAACTATTTGGACTTCCGGGGTGGCGCCATCGGCAATGGCGGACTCCCTCTGATCTGGAGGGACTAGCTCCACACGAAACGGGTCTTTTCCGCTACGGCAAAGCGGGGACCCTTTCAAAAATCACAGGCGGATGAAGCCTGTGACCATGGGACTCGGCGGGCACCTTTAGCGCCCCCCCAACCCGCAAAGGAACCCACTAACGGGCTCCGGAGCGAAGAGGGGGAAGTGGCGTGGTGCTGAGAGTCAACTGCTTCTTCCATGGAGTGAAGCCGCACAGCCGTTGCCGGAGAGCGCTGCCTTTTTCCTGGGACAATTTGGCTTCTAAAATAATCACCCGTGAGTACTTAAATCTCGGACAATTGGACTTTAAATAAGGACTTGTGAGCAGAAAGGAAAATTGGGCTTAAAAGTTTACTTCAATTTGGCACTGAAATGGGAAGGTCTAAACAGGAAGTCAGCCTTCCGTTTCTTTGTAGATAGATTAAAGCAAAGACATGGCAAACTAGAGCTCAGAAAATCGCTCGTAAAAGGTTAACTTTCATCATTTAAAATTGTTGAACCCCCTTCGGAAGCAGGAGAAGAGGGGGGATTTTTTTCGGACTGTTTAAACCTGCAGAAGTGAGTGCAAAATAAAGTAACTTTCCACCATCTTGATCCTGGAGCGGGGTGTCAGGACTGACTTTTTTGAAGCTCATTGACCAGAGACAAACGTTTTTGACAGATAGCTAAAAGAAGAGAAACATAGTGATTCCATTGTTCCCCTTCGCATTTTAAAGGAACAAATATTGACAAAATATCTGAAAAAGGAAACTTTGTTGTCAGACTTGCCTTTAAAAGAAAGAACAAATAGAAGTTTTCCCCCTAGAGAGAGACTGTGAAACTGTAACCAGCTTGCAGCTGTTACTGATTACTATCGTGGGAATAGACTCTGACCTTGCAGGACAATGTATTCAGAAGCTCTGTTGTGTGCTCTCTGTAAAACAAATGCCCTACTGGAACAGCTACATGAGAAGACGGACTTGATGACTGATGCGATCAGAAATTTTGAACAGGCAGTGGGAAATTATATGGAGCCCACCCAGGAATTAAATCAGGAGTATGCCCTGACAGAACAGATGAGGGAAGAGGATGTTGCTGAATCAGGGGCGCCAGAGATGGAGGGAGCTGTGGCCCAGCAGGATCATGAGCTTTTGGATTTGACAAATGAACTTGGAAAAAGCCAGATCTGGAAATATAAAGTTTGGTTTGGTTTGGAAATGGGGGGTTGGATAGACCCCCCTATGCAGGGATGTTTGGACTTTTCGAGTCTGGCAATGGGCCATGAGATGTTTGGGGTTGTGGGGGCTCTTAATTTTGGAGGGGCTTTGAAACATGTTCTTAAATACCATATGGAGTTTAGTGTGGACTATGGAAAAGGGGCTGATTTGTCGAGAAGGGTCAAAAACATTGTTAAGCTGGAGTTCCCACGAATGAAAGGAGCAGGAGACAAAGGAAAATACAGCTATAAATATGAAGAAGAGCCGCGGAAGGGACATGGAAGAGACTTAAGGGCCTCGGATACAAGATTGCCAGGTTAATGCGCTAGATTGATGGGATAAAAAGGACTGACAAAACCCGGGACCAGGAGGAAGGGACGTTGGATGAAGATTGGATTGCCTTTATTTTCTTTTTATTACTAGGATTGTCTTATAAAATTGATGAATGTTAGAAAAATGTTGGAACGAAATTACTTGGCTTTAGCAAAAATGTTTAAAGAATTATGTAAGAATATCATGGTTATGAGAAGTTGGTAAAAATAAGACTTAAGTTTTAAGCTTTAAGGTTTTTTATAGTAAGATAAGATTAAAATAGATTAAGGTAATGTAACGACAGAATATTATGAAATATGGAAAGGATTCGCTGCGACAATTAATAACCAGGATACAAAAAAAGGGAGGAGGAGGAGGTCAAAGAAAGAAGGTAATGACAGTTGAGGATTTGAGAATGATGGATTTGTTTTTGAGTGTTTGTGGTGTATTTTTGTTTTTTGAACTTGTATTGCTTGATGTGGTTTGTTTTTTCTTGTTTTTTCTTTTTCTTTTTCTGCTTTGTTTTCTTTTGTAACTCTAAAAAATTTTTCAATAAATTTTATATCAACAAATAAAACATACTAAAATACAAATTCTGACTGGTTGATGCTACAGCATAGATATATCACCCAGTGTCATGGCTATGAGGAAAGCTCAAATGGAACTTAGGCAAACACTCAAGGAAGTCAAGATCAGCTTAAAGGTTTCCCAAAAGGTTTTTTTAAAACAAAAAACTGTGACCATGATTTGCCAGGTTCAGAAACCATACGAAAGATTTTGTTTTTGTTTTTTTTTTAATTTCATTGGTTAGTTGCTAAAAGATGAATTAGCAATTCTATTTACATATTCATTTGATATGCATCTCTCTGTAGCTATTGTAGTGGCCAAATTTGATCCCTCAAGCCATCTGAATTTGGTGAAGAGTTTATGTTGCCTATATGTTTCCCTTTGAACATAGAAAATGAAAAGATTAGTTTGGTGATTATTGCTGCGATTTATTTGTTGATTCACCTTTGGTTTTGTATTCATCATATCGGAGCTGCAGATTCAGCATTGGCAAAGCTGCCGGAGTGGAATTATCAGTCCGTATTTATCTGCGTACTGACATAAAATTGTGTATGTGTAGATGGATAGATAAACAAGGTAGACAAATAAGCAGATAAATATAGCTAGGCATGGCCTTGTTCCAGTCTGCACATAGGTATGCGTTATATGCAAAACACATTCATACAGCTAATGGCACTCCAGTTGTTGTGGGCAATTATAATGAAAGCTGCCTAGCACTCATGGAAGCATAAGAAAAGAGAGTCCCTTGGTCACCACCCAAGGATGTCAGCTGCTCTTGCTGGGCTTGAAAATAACAGTCACCGCAATACTGGCTGAGCTGGTTTACTGTAACCAGAACAGGGAGACAAGGGAAAACTGGATTTGCTGAAATCGGGGGTTATTACTCAGATTACAGATCCCTTAAAAGTCCCTGTACATCTAACAATTTTACCCTACTCTGAAGCTAACCTACTGTATTGCTGCATGCACACACTCTTACCTAGGGTTCAGTTTCATTGGAATGAGGGACAGTGGAGACTGTGGTGTCTACATAATAGATGGCTTTTTTATACATATGTACAACCTGAACCTGGGATGTGGGTGGTGCTGTGGTCTAAACCACAGAGCCTAGGGCTTGCCGATCAGAAGGTCGGCAGTTAGAATCCCCGCAACAGGGTGAGCTCCCTTTGTTTGGCCACAGCTCCTGCCAACCTAGCAGTTCGAAAGCACGTCAAGTATAAATAGATAAATAGGTACCGCTCTGGCGGGAAGGTAAACGGCATTTCCGTGTGCTGCTCTGGTTCATCAGAAGTGGCTTAGTCATGCTGGCCACATGACCCAGAAGCTGTATGCCAGCTCCTTCGGCCAGTAAAGCTAGATGAGTGCCACAACTCCCGATTCGTCCGCGACTGGACCTAATGGTTGGGGATATCTTTACCTTACAACCTGAACCTACAATGGAGAGACAGCATCAATACCTCAAGAATTTCTTGCTTCTCCCATAACTACAGACTTGGATTCAAACAGAAATCAAGCATGTCTCTCCCTCTCAGGCTTCTGCCTGTAGCCTGCTTCTCAACCAGCTCTCACACACCTCATCTATGGTTTAATCCTTCTAACTACAAGCCAGTTGAAGGAGGGAGACCCACCCATTCACCCTCTGGTACAGACCCATTTCCATTATTACCCTAACAACCCATTTATTTTTTAGTCATTTAGTCATGTCCGACTCTTCGTGACCCCATGGAGCAGAGCACGCCAGGCACTCCTGTCTTCCACTGCCTCCCGCAGTTTGGTCAAACTCATGCTGGTAGCTTCAAGAACACTATCCAACCATCTCGTCCTCTGTTGTCCCCTTCTCTTTGTGCCCTCCATCTTTCCCAATATCAGGGTCTTTTCCAGGGAGTCTTCTCTTCTCATGAGGTGGCCAAAGTATTGGAGCCTCAGCTTCACGATCTGTCCTTCCAGTGAGCAACAACCCATACTTAGGCAATTACCAAGAAGCTGATCTGGCTATTCCAACAATTGAATCTTTGCAGGATCCAGGAATTAGAAGGGACTCGGGCATATAGCCTAACTCCCCCCACCTGGAAAGAAAGCCTCACCACAGTATCTTTAAGCAAAAAGAAGCCTTGATATCTGGGAAGTAAATGCTGACTAACAGTGCCTTTGTTCTTTTGCAACTTATCCCCACCCCACCCCCGCATAAAGCAGGATCAGTGGTAAAATGTAAATAAAAAACCCTAAATTGCTTTATTCGCCGTGCACATTCTGCAGTTAAAGTGAATGAAGTCTCCTTTGAGGAAACATCTGACTAAGCAAAATAATGGTTATGCATTTGTGAAAATGCTTAATGAACTCCCCAGTTAAAATGCTGTTATTTTAGAACCCATTACAATGTGTGTTAAATTAATTTGAGGCTCCATGGTTGAAAAACCCTCCCCCCCCTTCCTTTTTTAATATACCAAAAATAATTGACCTTAGTTGCACGTGAGGGGGACAAAGTTCCTACACGGTCAGGAATGTTGGCAGTAAAGCTGAATGCAGGAGTCCACAAGTGGAGGAGTAAGCTTTTCACAAATCTTGTCTCCATAATCATTTGTCTAGTGTCAGTTCAAAGTCAGGGAACTTGCCAAAGATCAAACACATTTTTTTTTCTTTAAACAGTGCATATTGTAAATGTTCTGGCTGGCATTCATTTTCTGTTTCTTCCTGTTCTAAAACATACATATTTACTATGCCTGCAATGTTTGGGGTTATATCTTATAGGCTGAAGCAAAATGTATAGCTTGTCCACGGAGTAAAATATTTCAAATAATGGTATGCAATTCTCAGCTACTAGAAGCTGAGGGAAAAAATCAATGGGGGAGGGATGAACCCGACCCAAAAATGTTGGGATGTACAGTGGTTTATGAATTTAATCTGTTCTGGGAGTTTGTCCAACTCCCGAAACCGTTTGAAAACCAAGGCGCAGCTTCCGATTGGCTGCAGAAGCTTCCATTCCAATGACATTTGGCTACCAAAAAACACCCGCAAACCAGTTTGCAGCGTTCTAGAACCGATTTGTTCGACAACTAAGCTGTTCAGGAACCAAGTTACCAGTGTATAGAAAGCTTAAACACTAGATACCAATCTCAATTGTCCTTTAGCTGAATTTTACTGATTGTTCTGTCCAAGCTGTTGTGTCAATCAGTGTACTGAGGACTCAGCTAGATTGGTAAAGAAAAAACAATTTATATGTGTTCTATATGTGACAGAACACTGTGCCACCAGATGGTGCTGTGGACTCCCATTTTTCCATACTGGATTTCCCTGTTTAGATTTACAACACGTTTAACTGAAACACTTCTTTGATGTGTCTAGATCCAGCCTTAGAAACATTTATGCCTCACTGATGTTCCTATGCAAAATCTGGGTATGGAATACTAAGTAGAGCAAAATAATAATAATAACTTTGGACCTAGAGTATTTAACTCCTGATCCATGTGTGCTCTGATGCCCCATGTTACTGAGGTCACTTGTCTCTGCTATTCCCAAGATGCATTTTAAAAGGGAATCTCAGGAGAGAAGCTGCTAACAAGAGAGGGAAAGTACTCATGTTATTGACTAGGTCCAAGGAGAGCCTTTACTCCATTTCCCAAGGGTGTTCTCTTACTAGGCAGCCATTTCAAATATATAGAGAGTACTTAACTAGAGAATAGATTGTATTAAAAGGGTAGTAATGTGAGAAGTATATCAGTAAACTGAGAGTACAAGATCCAAAATGTTGAGAGGTGTAGTTTGTTAAGGGTGTTGAGAGTTCTTAGGAGGTCCCATTCCCTTCGCAGAGCTTAAATTCCCAGAAAAGGGATTGTTGGTGAAACCCAGTGCCGGATTTACATATAAGCTAAACAAGTTATAGCTTAGGGCCCCACTCTCTTGGGAGCCCCCAAAAAAATTTAAGGAAAAGAAACTGGATGTACATTTCCAAAATGTAAAATGAAAAACAAATAAAATAAAACCTACATACAGCAACAGCGGCAAATGGCTTTAGATACCTGTTAGGTCCATAAATTACCCTGTAGCATATATTCGACACAAAAAAATGGTGACAATTTGTTGTTGACAAAGGACAGCTGGACATATAAAGGGCCCCATTACCTTCAGTAGCTTAGGGCCTCATCAAACCTAAATCCGGCCCTGCTTAAACCGCTCTGAGAAGTGTAGCTCTGTGAGGGAAATAGAAGTCTCCTAACAACTCTTGGCACCCTTAACAAACTATGGCTCCCAGGATTCTTGGGGGAAGTCATAAGTGTTTAAAGTAGTATGATACTGCTTTAAATGTATAGTGCAGATGGAGCCAGCCTCTAGATACCTTGATTTACCAATGCAGCTTGTTCCAGCAGTGGGATGGGAATCCTTTGGACACCCTCAAAAGGACAACAGCACCCCTATCTCCTTCCCTTTTCCTCAAAAAAATCTCTTTTCCACCTTGGCTCAGAGGGTGATATTGAGTTTCCATGCAAGATTTTAGGGATTACAGTGGTACCTCGGGTTAAGAACTTAATTCATTCCAGAGGTCCGTTCTTAACCTGAAACTGTTCTTAACCTGAAGCACCACTTTAGCTAATGGGGCCTCCTGCTGCTGCCGTGCTGCTGGAGCTTGATTTCTGTTCTCATCCTGAAGCAAAGTTCTTAACCCAAGGTACTATTTCTGAAATGGCAGAGTCTGTAACCTGAAGCGTATGTAACCTGAAGTGTATGTAACCCGAGGTACCACTGTATAGATTATTCATATTGTGCCATGAACACATTCTACAAAAATGACAAATAATACTTTACCTTCTTTTCTCAGTCCAGCACTAAGATTTGACCTTGCCACCAACTTGAGCCATGTCACCCGGACCTTGCCTCCGAGGCAATTCCCAACCTCAGTGAATTCTGCAATGATCCTGTTCCCAACCTGACCACCCACATTAGAATGAGATTACTGACAGGTACAAAAAAAGTGTTTCCTAATGAAGTCTAGCATACGCACTAAGGTCATGGAGGAGGGAGAGTACCTCAATCTTTGAAGTCATTTGCAATTAGGGGGAGAAGTAATTGAATTGGATTCCTCTGCTATCTCCTCCTTCCATTTCTATCTCTCACACATGGACATTACCTATGACCCCGTATGAAATATTAATAAAATGCAGATTTTAAATATTAAAGCTTTACATTCATGTTAATGAGTACTGTCAATCAGTTGAGGCTAAACATGTAGCTAATTTCAGAGTTAAGATTCGATGTTCAAAATTAACTTATCAGTGGGGGTTGGGGACTGCAAATCTAGAGGTGAGAAAAATAATGATCTCTCTCCTTTCAGAAGCTCACAAGAACTGATACCGATGCCATTAACATGTTGTTAAAAATATTGTTGTTTTTAAAAAGCTATTTCCAAAAGTGGTGTTTGCTCAGCAGTGATCAATTAAGAATGCTAATGTTCGTGCATCAAAGATGGTTATTTTTCCTTGCGTTGGTAAAAGGTTGTATATTAGAGAGATAAGTTACAGTTTTGTTAAATGGAAATAATAATGTGAATACTGTACTGTTTTCACCCGTATCTAACAGATTAATTGCAAGAAAGTGGAAGAGACAAAGAGATAAATGCATTTTATTTTCGCATTTCTGTATGGCACTCCAAACAGTAAGTTCAGAAATATTAAAATTATTTATCAGTCTTCATATTTTAGTCATGCACGAAAATGTCTTTATCCTTAAGGCAGGCACATGCTTATTTGTATATCGACTCATATGTTATGTAAGTGGAACTCTAAATAGATATTGTGTAATAATGTACCGAAGTCTTTCACAATTTTGTATTTCCCCATCCCCGAATGACAAGAATTCAGTTTGCTTGAGTTATCAGCTAACAACGTCTTCAGATACTGGATATTATATGCCTTTCGGCATATACGCTAGAGTAGCTGTGTTGGGTGGTATTGGCACATAAGTGGAAGCATGGGGAATGAACGAGGACAACTGAGAATTTGGGACAATTGCACAAATCTATCACCATTTTGAAGAACAACAACTGTATGCTAAATAGTTGGCGATGAGACAGGGGCAAAGTTTGCACATAACATGAATGCAAACCATGGTTTGTATTGTGTGCACAAGTGTATGGGTTCCTGGACCGAAGACTGTGGAAATAGCACTCCAGCTGCTGCCATCTTACCTGGGATTAAACTGTGTTGCTCAGGGCTTAAGCCATGATTTGGCTAACAGGTCTGCTGAATCTGGGTTCATGATTTGTCCCTTTGATACAAACAATGAGTAGCACACCAAGAGCAAGTCCACCTGTGAAGCCAACCCATGGCTTAGTCTTGGGTAGCACAGAAGCATGTGGACCAGAGAAGGAGTGCAGCAGCCATGATCTCTTCCCCAGAACCACCAGGCTTCCATGTGCATATTAAGTCATGGTTTGGTTTAGCATTCCATGTGAACCAGGTCAATCTATATTTTGGCTTTAGTGATGGCTCAGCAGTGGATGTTTGGGGCCAGGCTTTGTACTGAGTGTGTGAAAGCATTGACAGTATTAAATAATGGAATTGTAAGATTTATTCAACAAAGAGAAAAATGTGAACTTGGTCTTCAAGCAAGGAATTCAGGTTCAGGAGAAGCAAAAGGCAGACCCCTTCACCGTTCTCTGTTGATGGGTCCAAAGTGTACTGCCCCTTGCTGTCAGAGATATCCCATGGAAGTTGTGGGGAAGTGTGCACACATTTCATCTAGGAACAGGTTTCCTTTAGTAGAATCAAGTACAACAAATACCATCAATTTATTATTATTATTATTATTATTATTATTATTATTATTATTATTATTAAGATAGGTGATCTTTACTGTTTCTAGAGACCCAATAATACACGAAACACACACACACACATTCACATTCACATTTTGTGAATTTTCGTACTTTTGTCCATTTACTGTATTAATTCCCCCCCATGGTGATTTTCTTTGAGTCAAAAAGAGAGTACCCCTAAACATTTTTTTAGAAAAAAGCACTGTGTGTGTGTGTGTATCTATATCTATATCTATATCTATCTATCTATCTATCTATCTATCTATCTATCTATCTATCTATCTATCATCTATCTATCTATCTATCTATCTATCTATCATCTACCTATCGCCACATTTCTTGCTAATTCTGGATGCCTACCTTTCATCTGTTTGACCACATTTATAATCTAAAACCTAGTTTAGTAAAAAAAGAAGTTGCACTTTAAGCTCTGGGACTTAAGAAGCCTGAAGTTCATTCTGTTTATGGACCAAGTGCCATAGGTTAAGCTAAAATGCACTCCCATGTATGCCACACTACAACAACTTGGGTCACACATTTATTCATAAATATTTACAAACCACACTTCCATAGGAAATATAGTAAGGCAATGTACAACATAAAAATGCAAATCAACAGTAATAACATTGATAAAAGCAGCAGTTAGATGTCAATAAAAGCTGGTTGGTAAAAAAAAAATCTAATTCCTAAGGCATGTCTGAACTATACAGTTTTTAGAAGACATCTAAAAGAGCACTCATGAAATTAAAAGATGCGTGCTTCTTGGGAGAAAAGCAATGACAAACCTAGACAGCATCTTAAAAAGCAGAGACATCACCTTGCCAACAAAGGTCCATATAGTTAAAGCTATGGTTTTCCCAGTAGTGATGTATGGAAGTGAGAGATGGACCATAAAGAAGGCTGATTGCTGAAGAATTGATGCTTTTAAATTATGGAGGAGGAGTTGGAGGAGACTCTTGAGAATCCTATGGACTGCAAGAAGATCAATCTTCTCCATTCTTAAGGAAATCAGCCCTGAGTGCTCACTGGAAGGACAGATTGTGAAGCTGAGGCTCCAATACTTTGGCCACCTCATGAGAAGAGAAGACTCCCTGGAAAAGACCCTGATGTTGGTAAAGATGGAGGGCAGAAGGAGAAGGGGACGACAGAGGACGAGATGGTTGGATAGTGTTCTCGAAGCTACCAGCATGAGTTTGACCAAACTGCAGGAGGCAGTGGAAGACAGGAGTGCCTTGCGTGCTCTGGTCCATGGGGTCACGAAGAGTCAGACACGACTAAACAACTAAACAACAACAAAAGAGAGCAGGGGTGACTCCTGGCAGATTTCTATTAACAATGAGTTAACAACGAGTTTCACATAGCAGAGCCTGCCATAAAGAAAGCTCAGTCCCTGGAAGAAGCCAATCAAAACTGTGCAGCGTGGGTGGGGCACCAAAAATACCCCAATAGAAGATCTCAGGGATCACTGTGGAGTAGAAGGAATAAGGCAGTCTTCAGTGTAGTTTGGACTCAAGTTGTATAGGGCTTTGTTGAGTCAACTCAATGACCTTGAATCTGTTCCAACAGCAAATCAGCAACCAGTGCAGTTTTCTCAGCAAAGGAGTAACATGCTGCCACTAACCTGCTCCTGTGAGCACTCTGGCCACCGCATCCTGCATCAGTTGCAGCTTCTGGTCCAGATACAAGGGCAGTCCCACATCTGAAGGGCTGTCAGATGGATGGTGGAACCAGATGTTTCCTACTGCTTTAGAGGGGAAGACCTAAATCAATAGATCCAAATGACAAGAAATGAGGTTTTGACAAACATTCAGAAGAACTTTCCGCCAGGAAGAGCTATTCAACAGTGGAACAGATTCCCTTGGAAGGTGATGGACTCTCCTTCACTGGAGTTTTTAAACAGAGGTTGGATGGCCATCGGTCAGAGATTCTTTAACTGTGATTCCTTCACTGCAGGGGGTTGGACTAGATGAAGCTTGGAGTTCCTTTCTACACTACAGTTCTATGATTCGATGAGCAGGATTGATGGTCTGCGAAGTTAAGTCCTGCTCAGTTTGGCTGTGTGTTGAAGTCCTTAAGTCTGGACTTTGAAGTATCTTGCAAGGTACTGCTGAAACAAAGTTTTTATCGATTTTAGCAGCATTTTCAGTGCAAAGCCCTGGCAGTCACTTGACATCACAATGACATCAGCCTTTGCCTGACTTGATCTATATCCTATACCCTTTTTTTAAAAAAAAAATGCTGGCTCTTTGGGGGTTTTTCTTTTATTGGGTTGTTGGTTTTGTTTTGATTTTATGTATTCGATATTTTATGTGAACCGCCCTGAGACCTTCAGGTATAGAGCGGTATAGAAATTAATTAATTAATTAATTAAATAGATAAATAATCTGATGATCTGGAACTTGTAGGTACAAAACACTGCCAAAAGGAAAGAAAACCCCCATTCCTGGTGTAGAGGATTGCAGCATTAGTCACTTAAACCAATGAGTTTTAATGAATAGATAAACCAATTGATATAAATCTGCATAAATTTGCATTGGAGAATAACAATAGTTCTAAAGCAAAAAAAAAGCCTACTTTGTTGCCCTGGAGAAATGCATGTGTTACAGCAGGTACCATGGTAAAAAAAGCTTTCTGTCTCTCTTTAACATACAAAGGCATGTCTATTAATAGAGTGCTTACAATTGCATCTGCAATTTTCATAACTGCTTGTATTATAACTAATAAAAACTCTGCCGACTGATTAGTCAGAGCTTCCTTTTTAATTAATTAAAATGTTTTAAATCAATGTATTTAACCAACTACTAGACTGAACACTGCAGCACGCACGCACACATACACATTTTGCTCCTACCTGAATTTTCCACTGAAGAACCATTTTTTAACAACTCTATATATTTTCATCAGAGCTTCGGAACTGGGCATGTAGATTCCTTTTCAGCTAATCAAGAGACGCAATTAAGCACTAGGTTCCTTAAATAGTATTCTGTCACAAGCCTTCATGTTTCCGTCACAGTACATATGGTCCAATTGTTTACAGATTAAAAAGAACGAATGAAAGAATGAATTTTTTTAATAAAAAAATCCCTGCTCAGATGTTAAATCAAGATGTTTTCTTCACTTTCAAATGATGGGCTGACTTTCAATGAGAAATTCAGAGGGCTTATATTTTTTTATATAAAAAAAAGCCGAACGCATATCTCATGTTTGGACGTTAGTGTGTGATGGCCCATCAACATCAGGATTGATGGGAAAGAAGCTGTTCTTAAGGCATATGTTCAGCTCTCTGCAGAAAGAATACTCTTGGGGAAAGTGTTCTTTGTGAGTTTATGATATGAGAGCAAAAAAACTAGGAGCAAAATAGGTCTTAGGCATGAATTGGTACCGTGACACAGAGGCAGTGCTCCTGCCAGTGATAACATTTGCCCCACAGCACCATCTGGCAGCCAGAAGCTCCCAAAGTTAAATCAAAATGGATGCTAAACGTGTTGTAGCTGGATCGGAAACTAACCCATTTGTATGCCCTTTTTCTCAGTCCAGAAACATTCACGGTCATCTTCAACATGGTGCTTTCAATCTAGATTGATTCTAGATCCTGCCCACTATAAGGTCACGTGATATGCATTTGAAAAACTTCCACTTGAATAGGTTATCCATGTATTTTCCTCCGTGCACGTGCCTATGGTGAATGAACAAGGAAGTGTTGATTGCGATCTTAGGCTGGATCTAGACACATAAAAAAAACGTTTCAGGAAAAAGCGTTGTAAACCTCATAATGAGAAATCACGTTGCCGAAAGATGGAACTCCACAGCACCATGTGGTGTCACAGTGTTATAATGTATTTACAACGCTTTTTCTTTACTCATGTAGCTGAGTCCTTAGTACATGCCCACCCACAACACCATTGGGTGCATGCAGATACACTGGCCTCCGCCATTGCTGGGAGCTTCTGTTGTCATCTGTATTCAAATGGACACGCCACAGGGTGTTGCAGAATGCATCTGTAATGAGATTTTATTTTCAGAATGAAATCAGTTTCTCAAGAACCTTCCCCCCCCCAAAAAAAATGCAATAAATCTAGATTGTGTATAGAAAAAGCTAGTACTCAAGCTCCATTGAATCTTTAGTAAAATGTGTGTTTGCAGCCATAGTCTATGGCATCAGCTGTCTCTTTGCATCATTGACAACTGAAGTCATTCTTTGAACATATTGGAAATTTCATTGGCTCCTTGGTCTGAGTGCCTACATGCCTAATTATGTGATCAGAAACAAACATTTGCAGATCATGAAAAACTGATCATATGATCTGCACAGTTTTTGTTTTTCCAGTTATTTAGCTGTTCAGCCTTCTTAACTATAGCCTAGCCTATAATTTGATACCAGCACTTGTTGCTTTTATGAACGAATGAACTTCTCAGAAAGTTCAAGGAGTGAGCTTACATCACTGACAATTGAGAATTTCAAGTCAGAGGCTAATTGTAGGGGTGAACAGTATGATCAAATTAAAACTATGAATGAATCTGTCACTACCCTAAATGTCAAAATAAAAACTGTTCCCCTAAAGGAAATATTTTCAGATGCGGTTGATGCTTTTTAATTCCTTGTTAGAGAAAGAAAGGGGAGGGGGGAACTAGCTAACGCATTAAGCATTTTGTGGAACTTCCATTTTAATTCCACTTCCAGCTAATTACATAACAGCAACACCTCATCAGTGCTAATGGTCTCTATTATTAAAGTAACCAGACAGAAGGGAGATGACAAAGAATCCAGTTTATAATCCTTTGATTTCAAAACAAATTTATCAGAGCTGATACACAGATTCAAAATCTGTGTGCAAGTGTTGCATCTTCCATGCAGATGTACAGCATTTGCATAGAAAACATAATATAAATTCTGTCCCCACAGACATGACAATAGTTTCTCAGTGGAGATTCACATGCTTGCAGCAGCACGTCTTATTGCATTGTGATCACAAGACTCACTTTTACGTATCTACAACTCCATGCTAATGCAGTCTATGGCACAGTCACCATGATCCCCCTCAAAAGCAGTTTGGATCATCTAGTTGAATTAATCAGCAGTTCTATGCACTGAAGAAAAGTTTTATGGGGCTTCAAGGAAGCTTTGTCACAATATAGGTCTAGGTGACGGTTTCCCAGCCTGTTCACTGTACTAGTCTCGATTCTGAAAGATTGACTGTGGAGTCTCATCATCTTTAGGAAACAAAGCCTACTTTTTTGAGTTAAATTCCATCACTGGTTTCATTTCACTCTGGATTAATACCAAAGGCCTAGAATATTTATTTCCACAAATATGCATTACCTCAGGGCTGGCCCAAGACATTTTGGCACCTCAGGTGAACCACCACAAAATGACTTCTTCACACACACCTCGCCCACTGGCCAGGGAGGAAGAGGAGAGTGAAAATCTACATCAGGAACAAGAGGAAGATCAAATTAACCTTACCTAATGGTTGAATTTAAAGTCATGGTTTTCCCAGTAGTGATGTATGGAAGTGAGAGCTGGACCATAAAGAAGGCTGATCGCCGAAGAATTGATGCTTTTGAATTATGGTGCTGGAGGAGACTCTTGAGAGTCCCATGGACTGCAAGAAGATCAAACACATCCATTCTTAAGGAAATCAGCCCTGAGTGATCACTGGAATGACAGATCGTGAAGCTGAGGCTCCAATACTTTCGCCACCTCATGAGAAGAGAAGACTCCCTGGAAAAGACCCTGATGTTGGGAAAGATTGAAGGCACAAGGAGAAGGGGACGACAGAGGACGAGATGGTTGGACAGTGTTCTCGAAGCCACAAACATGAGTCTGACCAAACTGCGGGAGGCAGTGGAAGACAGAAGTGCCTGGCATGCTCTGGTCCATGGGGTCACGAAGAGTCGGGCATGACTAAACGACTAAACAACAACAACAATGGTTGAAGTGGAAATTGAAAGGGGAAAGGGGCTCACTCTGAATCAGTCCTGCTGGGTGCAGAGCCCAGGAGACCCATCAGAGGTCAACTTCCACCATTTCCTCCCTAGGGGTGGGAAGAGACCAGCAACATCTCTTATGGAGGCGACATTGGGGGGCTGTTGAGGAAGATGGAGATTCAACCTCCAAGAGCACATGGCAGTGGCAGTGGCAGTGGCCAATGCATTCCTTGGAGGCTGGACCTGGTGTCCCTGTGGATCCTGTCACCTGAGGTGGTCGTCTCATTTTGACTCATGGGTGGGCTGTCCTGCATTACCTTAAAAATGCTGAATTGTATCTTCATATGAGTTGCATTGGGTGGGTATACCTTTAGTATTGTGAAGTTCTCAGATATCCCACAGGGAAAGAAAAGCACTTGTTCCTCCTCCTCCTATCTTTATTTTTAGTAATTCTAAATAATGTTTACTGAAACTACAGTGGTTTCCAGTTTCCTAATGCTGTAAGGTATTTCTTTTGCATTCCAAAAGCAGATTTGCCTATCGTTAAATGCTAGCACACTTCACTATACAGTGGTACCTCAGGTTAAGTACTTAATTCGATCTGGAGGTCCGTTCTTAACCTGAAACTGTTCTTAACCTGAAGCACCACTTTAGCTAATGGGGCCTCCTGCTGCCACCACACCGCCGGAGCATGATTTCTGTTCTCATCCTGAAGCAAAGTTCTTAACCCGAGGTGCTATTTCTGGGTTAGTGGAGTCTGTAACCTGAAGTGTATGTAACCCGAGGTACCACTGTATAGTGCATTTATTATCTGGATGTTCCATGTACCTAAATGGGTTGTGCTTTGCTGTCCTGGGTGTGCCCCACTTCAGCCCTGATCCTGATGCAAATGAAGGGTTTAATCCCTCTCACTCCCCCATCTAGGTCTTATGCAGAGTCAAGTCCTCCTGCCTTCTGTCTCCATTTTAAACACAACAGCTATAGAAAGATATTGAGTTTAGTTTGTCCCTAAGAGTGTGAGGCCCAGACTACAGCAGCAGAGGGTTGTAAATATCCTTTTGGGAAGCTGGGATCAGAAAGAAGTACGAAGGGCACAGTCAAAAAATTGCTGATAATGTTCTGTGTATGTGAAAGACTTCCAAAGTGCATTTTTCATTGCCCAGCACAACCAGTGATAAAAATGTCCAGTAATTACTAAAAGGGTTGGCTCTGCTGCTGGAGATATGTGTGAAAACATATGTGCTTTAGTAAATTCATGATTGCAAGGAAGTGTTGAATGCCAGATCTAGCAAGGCATCAACTGAGGGTTTTTCTGTTTTCTTCTTCTTTTTTGGTGATATTGAATTAAGCAAGACACACAATGATAAGTAAATATGGAGTTCATTTCGTACAATGAAATCACCATGTTGCTGGCATTATCTGAGAATTGTTTGCTACGGCATCATATGTTGCATACAATGGGGTACCCATCTGTTTTTTCTAAATATAGCCAAGTTTGTTTTGCCTAAATTTACACCCTCTTGAACATTCTAGGTTGGTGCATTTGTCTTGGATTTGATTATTATTGGATAAGTGGCTCTACTTAGAAGGGATTGTTGGAAATGGAGCAGCGATGGGGCAGAATTTAAAGCAGACCTGAAAAAAACTGTAACAATGAATAATGATGTGGAAGAGGGAACATTTTAAGCCACATTCCAGCCACCTTAATGCTAAACCTAAATTCCAAGGAAGGGTTTTAAGGTGTGTAATAACTAAAGTAGAGCTTGTACAATTATATTTTTTTAAAAAATAATGTATTGACTTAAATCACAAATGGAAAAATATTTATGAACTTCTGGGAGAAAATGAGTTTTGGAGTAAATGATGAACACAAAAACCCCATTCAACCTGTCCATCATCAGTGCCCTCCAAGCATTGCAGGTTGAATGCCTGCAGGAAGAGCCTGCCAAAGCTGTGTTTGGGAAGGTGTGTTGCTCAGTAGTATAAGCTGCATGCAGAAGGTCCCTGATTCAGACGTGGGCGTCTTGGAAAGAGCTCTGCCTGAAATCTTGGGACAGTCGCTGCCAGTCAGTGTAGACAATAATAAGCTTGATAGGTTGATGGCTTGACTTGGAATAAGGCAGCTTCCTATGTTTTTAAGCTCTCTAAGCTTTGGATGCCTGCTGTCTATTTATCTGGTTCAGTGAGGCATTGCTTTGCTTTGAGTTTCAGCAGTTAAGCAGCTCAGACCAAGAGCTTATGTAGGAGCTGGAGGCTCCTAGCTCCCCAGCCCTTTCTAGCTGGTAGGCAGGTGTTGGATCCAGGCAGGTGCCTCTTCAATCTCCCCCTGCCTCCCAAGTAGCACTTTGCTGGCAGCCCTGAAGCTCCTACCTGGCTTACCGTGTCATCTGTTCCAGTGGCCCTGGGGGTAACATGAAGGACTTTGAGAGCCAGCCAGGAACCCAGGCAATTGGTATTGAGGCTTCTGGTCCAGGGCCTAGGATGCCTGGATCCAATGGATTCTCAAAGTCATTGGCAGGGCAGAAATCTTCTGTGGGTCCTGCTCCTCCTCCACAGGAACCCCAAGTAGTAGGCCCGGACAGAGCTGGACCTGACATCCGCATAATCAGACTTCTAAATTGTGTGGGAAGCCAACACAAGGAGGGGAAGCTGCCAGCTGCAGACAAAAGAAAATAGTTCCTTGCATAGCACATAGTTCAGCTATGGAATTCACTTCCAGGAGAAGTTGTGATTGTCAGCAACTTGGATGGCTTTAAAAGAGGATTAGACAAATTCATGGAGGAGAGGGCTACCAGTTGTTACTAGCCATAAAGTTTATGTTCTGTCTCCACTGTTGAAGCCAATATGTCTCTGGGTACCAGTTGTTCAGAACTGAAAGTAGGGAGAGTACTATGAGAGGCCTCCCATCTGACCGTGAATGGTGGACTAGATAAACCTTTGGTGATGTCTTCTGATGAGGACGAAATGGGAAGGATAGAGGATCTTGAGCTCCTTGGAGGAACGGTGGAATATAATTGTAATAAACCAACCAACTAACCAACCAACCAACCAACCAACCCATAAGCTACAGTTGAGGCAGTTGGGTATGTTTAGTCTGGAAAAGAGAAGAGAGAACGGAGATAGGATAGCCACCTTGAATTGCCTACAGCTTGTCACATGGCAGATGGAACTACAGAAAGTAGAGCCCAAACCAATGGATTCAGATTACAAAAAATGAGATTCTGTCTAAACACCAGGAAGAACTTTCTGTCAGTAAGAGCTGATCAACAGTGGAATGGACTCTCTTGGTAGGGTGTGGACTCTCCTGCCCAGTAGATTTTTAAGCAGAGGTTGGATGGCCATCTGTCACAGATGCTTTAGTTGAGATTCCTGCATCACAGAGGGTTGGACTAGATGGCCCTCGGGATCCCTTCCAACTCTTCAATTTTATGATTCTGTGATGAGAAGTTGTACCACTTGAATGCCTAAATAGCAACCAGTGACTCCAATCACATCATATCATTTATTCTTATTAATAGGCCCCATCGGTGTTCAGCATGTTGTGCAGAATGTCATGAACAAAAAGACAAGGTCTTTGACCCCCAAAGGGCTTTGTATCTAATTATATCAGAGGAAAGTACCAAAGCTGAACAGTAAACAGAAACACTGGATCAGAAAGACTGATCTGAAAAGGGAGAAAAACGTTCCTAACCTATTTTTCTAATGTGATCGTAATGTGGGACTCCTTCTGAAACTCATGGCATATTTGATAAATGGTACTTTGTGTACTTCTAGAACAGGGCTGGTGCCATATGCCTTCAGGAAAAGTTATTAAAGGGGTTTTGTATGGAAGGGCATTCCTGGTTCTATCAGCAGAATAACAGTCTTGACAATGGAATTAAATCTTTGACTTGGCTGGCTTATCAGCAAACAATAGGGCGGCCCATGGAAGACATTTTTAATACAAAAGGTTTTTCCCTTCCTTTTCCCCCTGTGAACCATATTGTAAAAGATGTGAACCATAAGTAAAAGATTAAGAAACAATGTGGAAGTGATTGATTCCTCAGATAGTGTTTTTTTAAGGGGGGGGAACAAATTTCTCTTCATTTCCACCCCATCCCCACACCATTATTCATTTTCTCTTACTATCCAATTTTTCAGCTCTGGACAAAACATAAATGCAGCCAGCCAACCTCAAGGGCAAAATTATCTCCTCCTTCTTTCATCCTCTTCTGAATCATGGCAATGGTGGCACCAGAAGGGTGGTGAGAATCTAAAATGACCCTTTGAGCCACATGTATTTTATTTACTCACAGTTTTCTAGAACAAGGGTAGCCAACGTGGTGGCTGTCAGATGTTGTTCAACTCCCATCAGCTCCATCCCAGCATAGCCACCTTGATTCTGCTCAAACGGTCCCTACAGGAGCACTGCAGAGCGTTCAGATCCAACATTCAAAAAATTATTTGAGGGTTTTTTGAGTGCTCAAGTTAAACACTGGGAAAGTGTCGATCCCGCTTGGTTGGGTTGAATGGAAGAAGTGTGGTCTCCTATAACTATTCATAGAATCATAGAAACGTAGAATTGTAGAGTTGGAAGGAACTTTGAGAGCTATCTAGTCCAAATCCCTTTCAGGAATCTCAATGAAAGCATGCATGACAGATTGCCAGTCAGCCTCTGCTTAAAAACCTCCAAGGAAGGACAGTCCACCACATTCCAAGGGAGGCCACCCCACATTTGAACAGCTCTTACCATCAGAAAGTTCTTCCTGATGTTTAGTCTGAATCTCCTTTTGTGTAACTTGAAGCCATTGGTTTGGGCCTCCAGAGCAGGAAAACATGAGCTTGCTCCATCTTTCATGTGACAGCCATGTGCTGAAGTTACTTGAACAGGGAAATTAGTTTGTATTGTGATGGAGGCACATCCAAAAATATCAGCTATTTTAGTTGCCTTAAAGAAATTAAGGGATTGTGTTTGTTAACATCAGGCTTGCTTCTGCTACTTCCAAAATTCAGGATGGCCACCAACTTCTGTTGGTGAGGGGCTAGGGTGTTTTGTTTTTGTTTTATTGCCATTTTACAAAAAAAAAAAATGTTATGGCTGTTTGGGGAGGGGAAACCCATTCTTTCAAAAAACAAAACCTATGTAGGTGCAGGTTTCATGCACGTATGTGAAGAAGCCAGAAAGTTCATACTCAGGATCTGAGGTGAGGCCCTTCTGAAATTATCCCAACTTAACAGAGGCCAAATCTGAAGTGCCAGAAAGGACCCTGAGGCAAAGCAGGGAGGGTCTTGCACAGCCATAAGATATGGATGCTTAAAGCAACACTGAGCACTCCCTGTTTGAATTGTTTTTCTTAGTAAGGAGTGATCTCTATAATATTTCATTTAAAAAGTGATGTTTGTAATTGTGATGCCTGAAATGTAAAGCAGGTTTATTCAGCCCGATAAAAGTTGTATTATACGAATACATCTTGGGAAGTGGAAGCTTATTACAGCTCGTGCATTTGCATTAGAGCAATTGCCAGCTCCTAATGTGAAGCTGAATGCCTGTGTGAGGAGGACTTTACATATTTTTATTTTTGAGTAGGGAGTGTGTGCTTATCCCTTGTGTCTGTGGATGGAGTAAGGAAACCTGTCAAATTTCTTCTTTAAAAAAAAGCTGCAGGAAAGGATCTCAGGTTTAATTTAAAGTGGATAATCACACAGTTCCTTTGGGTCTAACTTCAACAAAATGACTTAAGTTATTTTTTGCTATCTCTGACTTCAGTGCACTGAAGACATGAAGCAAAAAATAAATGTCTTACAATACTGTATTCCTGAAAACTAAATTTCACTTGACTATTGAGTCAAATGCTGATCTGAACCAAGCATACACCTTTATTCCCTGTCTCTTGCTGTACCGCTTGAGCCTCTTAGAATTGACCAGAATTCTGCTCCCCTGATTTAGTATCACAACTTACGGTATTGTGCTTTTGTGCTCTGGCATTGGATGTTGAACCCATAAGAGTAGAGCACCACCAGTGATGCCTGTCTTCTGCTACAACAGCACCCACAGTTGCCTACTGCACTATTTGTTTCTGGCACCTAAGATGGCTTGAGTGAGTAAGTGGAAAGAGGCTCCAATTCATAGCTGTCAACTCCCCTCCCCCTTTTAAAGGGAAATTCCCTTATTCCGAATAGGATTCCTCGCAAGAAAAGGGAAAAGGTGACAGCTATGCTCCAATTTATTTATTTATTCCTAGTCATAAGGATTAAATTAAAGATAAAGGTAAGGTAAAAGACCCCTGGATGGTTAAGTCCAGTCAAAGGCGACTATGGGATTTAGCACTCTTTTTACTTTCAGGCCGAGGGAGCTGGAGTTTGTCCACAGACAGCTTTCCGGATCATGTGGTCAGCATGACTAAACCGCTTCTGGTGCAACAGAACACCGTGATGGAAGCCAGAGTGCATGAAAATGCCATTTACCTTACCGCCACAGTGGTATCTATTTATCTACTTGCACTGATATGCTTTCAAATTGCTAGGTTGGCAGGAGCTGGGGCAGAGCAACGAGAGCTCATCCCGTTGTGGGGATTTGAAATGCCAACCTTCCAAACTTTAGTCATCAGCAGTGTCTGGGCAGAAATCAGGAAAATGTCTGGTAAAACTCGAATGTATGGCAGCCTATGAAAGCAGTGCCATTTTTCCATTAAAATAGCTCAAAAATGGGTTTTTAAAAGAGTGATTTGAAGAAGAAGAAGAAGAGTTTGGATTTGATATCCCACCTTTCACTCCCCTTCAGGAGTCTCAAAGCGGCCAACATTCTCCTTTCCCTTCCTCCCCCACAACAAACACTCTGTGAGGTGAGTGGGGCTGAGAGACTTCACAGAAGTGTGACTGGCCCAAGGTCACCCAGCAGCTGCATGTGGAGGAGCGGAGAAGCGAACCCGGTTACCCAGATTACGTGACTACCGCTCTTAACCACTACACCACACTGGCTCTCAGGTTGGCCCAAAAAGCTCAACAACTTTGCTCCTCTCCCCCCAAAAAGCTCAGGTGTAGGAACTCAGGCAGCCCTTAGGCTATCTTGGACCCAAGTTGTTCAGGGCTTTGATTATCATCACAAGAACCTGAAATATAGTTCAAATGTCATAGGGATCAGTAAGATGCAGTAGAATGTGTGGGCAACAACTTTAGCATATGCCAAAAACATAAGCTATTTGGTCCATGCCTTATTTATCTCAGAGGGAAGAGTGTTCCATATGGCAGGTGCAGCCATGCTAAAAGCCCTATTCCAGGCAGTCGCAAGACAATGCGTCATCTGTCCACCTGAAATTTAATACAACCACACATGCTCCACCTTCCATAAGAAAAACAATTATCATTTCCCTAAACTAGTGTAAGTGGCACATGATTAAACAGGAAAAATGACCACAAATCTGGGAAGGCACCACTGACAGGAAAAAGGAGAGGAAGATACTCCAGGTGTTGGTAGAGAGATTTATTCCAGGGCTGGTGCATTTTGGAATAATCCTTCTTCAGGGGCACATTTTGAATAGTAATTCTCATCAAATGCACAAACCCCTATGCACTTGATGAGAACTGCTATCAAAACGTGCTCCTCAAGAACGGATATTCCAACACGCATTGGATCGGAAATAAATCTTTCTTCATGATTCAATAATATCCATTCAGCTACAGACCTTTCCATGCACAGATTTCTTTGTGTGTCATCAATGGTTCTGTGGTTTGCAGCAATATGGGCACTTAGAGGACCACTTTGCATTCAAGCAGTATTCATATGAAAATCACGCATTCAGAAAATGTGCATTCACCCTTCACCTCCACCTGTTCAACTGAATGTCTGCATAGAGCAGGCATGTGTACCATTGTATGCAGGTAATGCTCTGTCAGTTAGGATCCCTGGTAAAGCAGGATCTGACCCGTGTGTCTCTCTTCCAGACTTCAGTTGAATTTGTGGAGGTCAAGAGGGGAGACATTGCATGCAGCCTTGCCCCCAAATGTTCAGTGAGGTTGAATCCCTATATCCACTTAGTGGAAGTGTTGTTGTTTAGTCATGTCCGACTCTTCGTGACCCCATGGACCAGAGCACACCAGGCACTCCTGTCTTCCACTGCCTCCCACAGTTTGGTCAAACTCATGTTCGTAGCTTCGAGAACGCTATCCAACCATCTCATCCTCTGTTGTCCCTTTCTCCTTGTGCCCTCAATCTTTCCCAACATCAGGGTCTTTTCCAGGGAGTCTTCTCTTCTCATGAGGTGGCCAAAGTATTGGAGCCTCAGCTTCAGGATCTGTCCTTCCAGTGAGCACTCAGGGCTGATTTCCTTCAGAATGAATAGGTTTGATCTTCTTGCAGTCCATGGGACTCTCAAGAGTCTCCTCCAGCACCATAATTCAAAAGCACCAATTCTTCGGCGATCAGCCTTCTTTATGGTCCAGCTCTCACTTCCATACATCACTACTGGGAAAACCATAGCTTTAACTATACAGACTTTGTCGGCAAGGTGATGTCTCTGCTTTTTAAGATGCTGTTAGTGGAAGTCCCATTGAATCCAGTGTGGCTTGCCTCTGAGCAACCTATATAGGATTGCACTGTGAATATGTGATCAGGGTTTTAATCCAGTGAGTGTTTGTGTGTATTTCTGAGGCTAAATTTCAGCCTTCCCCAACCTGGAGACTTTCAGATGTTTTGCACTCCTAGCTCCCATCAGCCCCAGCATGCTCAGTCAGTGGTCAGGGATGATGGGAGTTGCAGTCCATAGTCCAACAGCATGCTTGGAAAGGCAGCTACATTGCATTGAGTTGCTTTTGTCACTGTACTCGGTTTAAAGATGGAGGAAATGGGCAACTCTCAATATTTTTTAGTTATTTACAAATACTTCCCCTTCTGTACACAGGTGTGCAAAATCACCTCGAGCTGTTGCAAAAGCAGAACATGGAATAACCACAGGACCTGTTTTGAAAAGATAAAGTGCCCTATAACCTGTGGGCACAAGTATCACTCGGTGTTAGGAAGATACGAACCATTCTAAATTCCAATGTGATGATGGGTCTTATATACAAATTGAATTTCCCTATCTCTCTTTTGCCCAACACTCTCAATACAGTGTTTGTCAGAATATGGAAATGTTGCCATGGGAAACTTTGGCTCTGGGATGGGGAGCACTACTAGAGAACGAGTGAAATGGAATTTCTTCAAGCAGATAACAGAAGAATTTGCGGCTTAGGCACTGCAGGCCTTCTGTTTGAGGAAACTTCTAACTGTAGCCTAGTGGTGTGCTATCTCCTCTCAGCCTTAAAGATTTTAGAAATATCCTTTCCCCATTTAAAAGCTAACGGACTGTACAGGTCTGAGAGCCTTTCCCTACCCGTTCTGCCTTGATAAAGTGAGCAGATGTTAATTGGACAAAGAGCAAAGGCGGGTTTAAAGACCTTCAGAGCATTACTCTGATTTATTTTGCCTTGAACTCCCATTTGTATATAGATTGGAAGGGAATGTTGTGTTGCTCTTTCAGGCCATTCTTCCCTCCCTTTCTCTGTGACATTCTTGATATATGTCACCTTGATAAATTGGCCCCTTCTCTGTCTGTCAAAGACATCTTTAAAGAACAATAATCCATGTGAAGTGCAAACCCTGCCACCTGAATAAGCTAAACTCTGCAGATCTGAGAGCAGCTTTGCTTACTTAAGAATGAAATGCTGATGTTCAAGAGCTCTCACTCGCTTGTCGCTCACCACAGCCGAGGTTGGTGCAGCTGTGATCCTGGATAATAGCACAATGAATATAGCGTACAAGTTCCCAGTGCCAAAATGACCTCCTCTGGCCTCAATTCACTGCCCAGTCACCCAACCTTTATACCTCCTCCATACTTTAACATATCCTCCAACATAATAAGCCCGCCACCACTAATGTTATAAAGTAGTAATTGTGCCTAATTGGTAGGGAGGTGACAGACCATTCTGGTAATGTTGTGAAACTGTAAGGAAAGGGGAGTGAGAGCATTCACAGGCCCAGCAGTAATTATCCACTAATTTGGCCTGTTTGTGTAGGGACAGCTCATTATAGCCCTTAAGAAACCCCCAAATAAAGCAAGAAAGTTGGTAGGAGGTAAGGTTAAATAATTAGTGTTCAGCAGATTAAAAAAAATATCAAAGGGCAGGATTAAGGGGGGAAATGTGATGAAAGTAACAACAGAGAATGGTGCAATATCCTTCCCATAAGTGAGTTTTATGTATTTGCAAGTATGTCAGACTCACGTATTATAAGATGCCTAAATGAGTTCAAAAAATACACAAACCGTGGCATGCAATTTTATTTTATTTCTGTAATTAGAGCAGTCATCATCATTTTGCAGCTCAGATTGCCAGCTTTATACTCTTTAAGCGACTTGGTAAATCAGTTTTGAAAAGGGCTCTCCAATTCAAAAGCAGTATTTTCCATATTTTTCATTGTCACTAAATGCTCCAGTGTGTGCCTTTTATGTTTTGTACATGTTCTTTTCCAGCCTCAAATTTTTAAAAAGTGGCTGCCTGGTCTTAATTTCATTTTTCTACAACTGGTTGGGAAAAGAAACTAGATGGTACACTGAGCTCCTCAACTCAGATTGCCAAAAAGATTGTTTAAACTTTACTTTATTTGAATGTCTGAGACTGTGATCAATTTCAGTGATAACAAATAAGTCAGTAAAACTATGATCCTGTACACACCTGTTCAGGACTAACGCCAACTGAAAACCAGTAGGTTTTACTTCTGAATTGACATGAATGCAATTGCATTACAAGACTGAGTACACACTAACCTGTTTGTAGGTTTTTCTCAGTCTGGATTATTCATGCTTTCCCTCAACCTGCTGCTTTCATAGAATCATAGAGTTGGAAGAGACCACAAGGGCCATCGAGTCCAACCCCCTGCCACGCAGGAAACACCATCAGAGCACTCCTGACATATGGTTGTCAAGCCTCTGCTTAAAGACCTCCAAAGAAGGAGACTCCACCACACGCCTTGGCAGCAAATTCCACTGTCGAACAGCTCTTACTGTCAGGAAGTTCTTCCTAATGTTTAGGTGGAATCTTCTTTCTTGTAGTTTGGATCCATTGCTCCGTGTCCGCTTCTCTGGAGCAGCAGAAAACAACCTTTCTCCCTCCTCTATATGACATCATTTTATATATTTGAACATGGCTATCATATCACCCCTTAACCTCCTCTTCTCCAGGCTAAACATGCCCAGCTCCCTTAGCCGTTCCTCATAAGGCATCGTTTCCAGGCCTTTGACCATTTTGGTTGCCCTCCTCTGGACACGTTCCAGTTTGTCAGTGTCCTCCTTGAATTGTGGTGCCCAGAACTGGACACAGTACTTCAGGTGAGGTCTGACCAGAGCAGAATACAGTGGCACTATTACTTCCCTTGATCTAGATGCTATACTCCTATTGATGCAGCCCAGAATTGCATTGGCTTTTTTAGCTGCCGCGTCACACTGTTGGCTCATGTCAAGTTTGTGGTCAACCAAGACTCCTAGATCCTTTCCACATGTACTGCTCTCAAGCCAGGTGTCACCCATCTTGTATTTGTGCCTCTCAATTTTTTTGCCCAAGTGCAATACTTTACATTTCACCTTGTTAAAGTTCATCTTGTTTGTTTTGGCCCAGTTCTCTAATCTGTCAAGGTCTCTTTGAAGTGTGATCCTGTCCTCTGGGGTATTTGCCACCCCTCCAAGTTTGGTGTCATCTGCAAATTTGATCAGGATGCCCTTGAGTCCATCATCCAAGTTGTTGATAAAGATGTTGAATAAGACCGGGCCCAAGACAGAACCCTGTGGCACCTCACTAGTCACTCTTCTCCAGGATGAAGAGGAACCATTGATGAGCACCCTTTGGGTTTGGTCAGTCAGCCAGTTACAAATCCACTGAGTGGTAGCATAGTCAAGACCACATTTTACCAGCTAGATCTTGTTGCCCACAACAACTTCTTTATTGGGGCAAGACCTCCCGGAAAGAATAGCTGAGACTACTAGGCCACAGCTGTGGTTTCCTTCCTTCACCGGCCTCGGGTGATTTATTGTTTCATTGCTAACCTATGCCTGACTTCAAATCTGACACTTAATATGCATTGGAAAACCGTCCTCTTGATTAGGTCGTCCACCACTTTTCCTCCCTGCACAGATGAATGATAAAGGAAGTGGTGATTGTGATCGTGGTATATACCCACTAACGCCATTGAGCATGTGTGAATGGCCATAGGCCTGTGGTAGATCATCTGCCTTGCACGCAAAAGGTCCCAGTATCAATCTGGGACATCTCTAAGTAGGACTGGGAGGGCCACTGCCAATCTGTGTCATCAATTCTACAGTTTGGGGTTATGCATAATCAATCTGAAAGGAGCTTTCATTTTTGGAACGAAATTAGTTAGATTTGTCTTTAAATGCAAACTGATTTGAATTTCTCCCACAACCCTAATATGGCTGCTCCCTTGTCTCTCTTGCCTCTACTGTATCAAATTCTGGATTGTAAACACCCCAGGGCAGAGACCTCCCTTTTCGTTTGTATTCCATAAAGCCACAGGCAAAGTCATAACACTCTATGAATAAGAATAAAATAAGAGGGCTGAGGGGAAAATGCTCTGTACATTCACAGAGGCATTGTCATTATTGCAACAACAAAATAAAAAAGAAGAATTGGTGAAAAACTGAAATTATTACTGTATATTTCTGCATCAAGGATCTGTGTGTCCTGTAACAAGTTTAGAGAGGGAAGTGAACACACACACACACACACACACACACACACACACTGACCGAAAAGTCGGGTGTTGCAGCAGGTCATGCTGTCTGCCTGTGCCTGAAATGCCAACTCTTTTGAAGTTTCTTGGCAAATTCTCATTGGCATCTGCAGATTAGGGCTGTACACTGGAAGGATAGACCACACTGTGAGGGGCTCTTAAGCTAAACATTACTGTGATCCACTCCCACACATGCTTTTTGCTTTGCAGCTCTGATCTCTGTTGACATATGTTTAAAGACTTGTCTGAAAGCAGGTTATCATGTCCTCTTGAGCCAGTTAAGCTATCACTTGAATTGGAATGCATCAAGAGAGGAGTACCAGAGCCATCCGATAAATTTGCTTTAAATTTTCAGACCTTTCTCAGTTTCTGGGCAATGTCAGGTGCTGATCATTTTAACTACATTTAGCATTGCTGTATGCAAGATAGCATTGCTGGCTTGCTACTGTTCTTATGCAGTATCGTAAACGGTTATCTCTATTTTTTAGTAATTCTGGAAATTCTAGCTAGGGACTTCAAATGTTGGCCCTACCTTGTTAGCTAATTTCATTACTCGGCAGTTCCTATGGCCATATCAGTGTCCTAATGAACACTGCACATTATCAATGTAGAAGATAAAAAGGAGAGTTTATTAATTAATCCCAGTTCAAAACTTGGGCTCTTTTTTTCTTACAATAGTAAGGTTACTAATTAGCCATGGTTTTCCCAGTAGTGATGTATGGAAGTGAGAGCTGGACCACAAAGAAGGCAGATTGCCGAAGAATTGATGCTTTTGAATTATGGTGCTGGAGGAGACTCTTGAGTGTCCCATGGACTGCAAGAAGATCAAACCTATTCATTCTGAAGGAAATCAGCCCTGAGTGCTCACTGGAAGGACAGATCGTGAAGTTGAGGCTCCAATACTTTGGCCACCTCATGAGAAGAGAAGACTCCCTGGAAAAGACCCTGATGTTGGGAAAGATTGAGGGCACAAGGAGAAGGGGACGACAGAGGATGAGATGGTTGGACAGTGTTCTCGAAGCTACAAACATGAGCCTGACCAAACTGCGGGAGGCAGTGGAAGACAGGAGTGCCTGGCGTGCTCTGGTCCATGGGGTCACGAAGAGTCGGACACGACTAAATGACTAAACAACAACAACTAATTAGTATGGCTTTGGATTTTTTTGTGCTGTGTGGGCACCTGTTGACTAAGAACTGAAATAAGACCACTACTCAGTTTTGTATACACCCAACAGATGATGATAATGTTCATTCATTCACCAGTACAGGGTCCCACAGCAGAAGAGCTGAAGTGAACTTTATGAGCTACTTCTGTTGAAATCTACAATTTAATACAATGAATAGTATACTTTATTTATTCAAACGTATAGCCGTTTACGTCTTGTGTGTTTATTGAAGAGCTGAAGTGAGCACCAGACCAGAGCAGTGTCAAATGCTTCCTCTCCTTATTCCTTCTTTTAGTAAAACCTGCCGTAAAACACAGGCATCTTGCTTTCCCCATCCATTGCATTTGTTGATTTATAGGGAGGAATCCAACAAACCTACTTTTATGCCCTCTTTCTTTTTAAATGTGTCTGTTCAGTCTGATGCACATCATCAGTGCTAACCTGATCTAATTAATTCAGTGCATCTGATGTCTTAGTTTAACAGATTAAACTTTATCCAATCTCTTTTACCTTCTGGAATTTCAGATCAACATTTTAGCATATGCAATCTACCGTGCACATTGAAAATCCCAAAAATGTAACATGCAAGTCTGTAGCAAGAGAGGTAGCATCCTAATACACATTTAAAATTCAACTGTAGCATTTTTATTTTGAGTTCTGGATGGCTTATAGATGAAAGGATGCTGTGTTTGCACGTTGAATGAATCTCATCTAAATCATATTTGGTAGGATCTTGGGGGCTTGGGTTCAGCCCTGTTCTTTGCAGTAGGGGCTAATGAAGAAATAGGTATTTTGTGTACCCATTCAGTGGGCATGCCTGTTACTTGTAGTCTCATGGCCATAACTGAATTCACCAGCAATGTAGCAATTTAAGTATAATGAATCACCAGTTTAGGAAGAAGAAGCAAGGAACCAGATATAGAACTTTTAGAATTTTGGCTTTTATTCAGTGTCAAAGATCTTGCCAGTATCGCAAATGCAGCACTCTTAGAATGGTTCAAAATGATTTGGAGTATCACTTTATTAACAGCTAGCAACCTTGTACCTGGTTGTTGCGTTACTTGGGACTTCTAGGAAACAAAAACTCAGTGTTTTAAATCAATGGTTATTTCAGTGGAATTTTGAAAGAGTCAGTCTGCCATCTTGATTCAAAATGGCATCCAGTTGTAGCCAAACTTGCCCCTTGAGTCCAACAGCACCTGGGTTCCCTGTCCTTGAATTAAAATTTGCAGATGTCAAAGAAGATTAATTGTCATATGCAGCAGTACATAGGCAGTGGCCTAACAAACCATATTTTTTAATTTTTTTAATGCTACACATGGATGTGTAGAAAAGACGTGGTAATTTGGATATACAAAATAGAGTGACTACGTATACACTATCCAGATGGGTGTTCTGGTTCACACACAAAGCACCTCCATATATGTACCACCAGCAGAATGTAAAACCCAATGGTGACACACTCAAGGAAAATGTGTGGGACTGCTTTGTGTCTGAATTGTTCCTCTATCCAAAGATTATTAAGAAGCGTGCAAAGCCCATGTACACTCTGTGTCAGCCTTCCCCAAGCTCGTGCTCTCATATATTTGGGATGAGAAATCCCATTAGCACCAGCTGGCATAGCCCACGGTCAGGTATGATCTGAGCTGCAGTTCAAAATGTCTGGGAAGAGATGCAAGGCTGCCATTTGTTAAAATAGCATCTACATTCTCTAACCACAACATCCTTTTAGATTTCATTTATGGCGATGGATAGCTTTAGCATTAGCATTTTCTATATGAGCATTTCTATATGAGTATTTCTATATGAGAAAAGTATCCAAGGCAGAAGAAAACTATACTTGGAATTTGGAGTTTGTGTGTGTGTGTGTGTGTGTGTGTGTGTGAGAGAGAGAGAGAGAGAGAGAGAGAGAGAGAGAGAGAAATTGTTATATCTAACCATTTCATTCATTTATTATTAATATGAAGCTGTAAATTATTCTACTACTACTTTTCATTTCACTTATTGTACATGACAGCATTGAAGTACTAACAGGAAGTAGTTGCTGTTACTTCCCATAGTCGTCTCTCTTTTTTTAATCTGCAAGATTGACCTAGTTTGTTCCAACCGCATACAGAGCAGTAATTCTAAATTCCAGTTAGCAATCTCTGCTAAATTTAGGACTCATCATTCCAAGCAAGTTAAGTATTGAGAAAAAAAGCATGTTGCAAACAGGGGTAAAAGTAATTTTGCAGGTTT